>NC_090725.1:101542976-101567976 GCF_036898095.1 Palaemon carinicauda | reverse complement strand
CTTGAGTAAGATGTTACCAATCTTCCATTGACGGAGGTCTGAAATCTGATTGACCTTTCTACTTGTTGTGCATGCTTTCTTTAAATCCTAATACTAATTCTTAATTGCTATCTTTGCCTAAGGTGCGTTTATTTCTTTGTGAGTCCCTCAAAGATTCGCTTGGCTTAAGACAACCTTGACTGGTCAGTTTTGAATCTGTCTTTTATCGGTATCATAAGGTTAATGTAGTAGGTTAAAATACCGTTAATGTACTAATTTTATGAAAGTTGTATGTTTTAAGAAAGAGAAGCTTGGGAAGTTTTCCATGAACGTTTTAGATAATACTGAATTTTAAATTAGGTTTAATGAAAAGGGTTTGAAATTCAATAAAAACCTATTGCGAACCAAGTAACCTTTATCACTAAAAAGTACTAAATAATAAAGTAAAATCCTTGAAATCCATTACTTGAACTACACTTGTTGATTCTTCCTTGAAGTACTTTAATTTACGTCACCTAGATTTATTTGTAAAGTGATTCGAGAAATCGAAGTAAATGTGTATTTTAAAGAAAGGGTACAGATATCACTTTGTGATTTCATTAACTCTGTTTTACCGTGGAAAGAAGATGAGTTTCACCCTCGTTACATTAATTAAATTTTATGAGAACGCCGATGAGTGAAGCCTGGAATGTCATATTTTGAAGTTGAACTCTTTCATTAGAGCTAATTTACTTTTTTGGAATATTTATATTTATCTAATTGTGTTAATACTAGTTTTGTATGTTATCTTTTACTGTTTAGTTACTGAAGAAGTTGTGTTATTTATATAATGGTAATTACGTTTTATAACTATATATTCTACCCTTACAATGTTTTTTCCCTTTTGTAATTTTGATTTTATTTGTATGTACTTATACCAGTGATTCGTTGAATTTTGTTTATCTAATTTCTTATTTACTGTTATTACAAAAGGCAAGGCAAGATTAGTTTACTGTACAAGAGACTCTTTAGTTATGGTAAACAGCTCTTCTAGGAGAAGGACACTCCAAAATCAAACCATTGTTCTCTGGTTTTGGGTAGTGCCATAGCCTCTGTACCATGGTCTTCCACTGTCTTGGGTTAGAGTTCTCTTTCTTAAGGGTACACTCGGGCACACTGTTATATCTTATATCTTATTTCTCTTCCTCTTGTTTTGTTAAAGTTTTTATAGTTTATAAAGTGATATTTATTTTAATATTGTTGCTCTTCTTAAAATATTTAATTTTTCCTTGTTTCCTTTCCTCACTGAGCTATTTTCCCTGTAGGGGCCCCTGGGCTTATAGCATCCTGCTTTTCCAACTAGGGTTGTGGCTTTGCAAGTAATAATAATAATAGCAATCTGTGATATAGATCGTATTAATTCATTACCTTTAACGCGGAAATTCCCTAGTTAATTAGTGTCTATGGTTGTTAAATTATTACTTAATGATTCCTCTGTGAGTTTTCTTTTTAATTATCAAAGTAAATTATGAATTTATGTCTTGTAATAAGGAAACGTTAATTTATGGTTTTTGGTCTCATAGAATTTTTGGTACAAAGCTGTACTTTTATTTTAATGATATACAGTATTTTATTAATCAACACTTCAACCAAATTTATTTACACTAGTAAACAATGAAAGGCAAGTTAGTTTTTAATTATATATAATAGCCGGGCTGTGAAATTTATTTCATTTAATTGTTCTTGATTATTCGTGGAATGTGTGAGTTTGTTTTTTTAAGAAGAAAAAAAATTCCTTGTAGAATATATTGAGTAAATAATAATAGATCGGATATAAGTTCCATTCTTTCATGATATCAATGATGTTCTAGTCCCTGTAAGTACATAGTCAGTATAGAATTAATTACTCTTTAAACGGAATTTTTGAATCACATTACAGACTTGTTTTTTTTTTCTTTAGATTATGCGCTGAACATGAGACATTTGTTGCGTTTTATATATTGCTCTTCCTTGCTGTCTTTAAGTACTTATTGTATACCTAATATAACATAATTTTGTTCATGGATAACGGATTCTGTTAAGTTCCTCATTTGAATATACGGACCAGTATTGAATAATACCATTGACAGTCTGGTAAGAACAGTGTACATTAATATCGGACGTAATTTACTATGCTTATGACCAGCTGAATTTCCATCAGTACAAAATATAAACTTTGATTTTTTGCTGTTAGTTGGAACGTCTAGAAAGAATTTTTTTTTTTTTAACTTATTTAGTGTTAGAAAAAAAGTAAAAACATTTAGGCACAGAGGAATAGGTTCACTACATAAATGTCACACTGATAGGGTATAGTTACTTCATAGAGATTGCATCAGTGTGCTCACTTGCTGCCAGCCCTCTTGGTTATGTTTTAGTTTCTCCTTGCTATTTGGAATGAAAGGTGGAACGTGTCCGTGATTATGTGATGAAAATTACCTGATACAGGGATTAAATATGGTTTTCAATTATATTTCAATGTAGAAGGCTAGATTATTTCGGGAGTGAAGCGTGCAACTTCAAAAGGCTATGCTATCTAGTGGCAGGGCCTTGTGTTGTTAATGGTTGGCGAGTTGGGAACTTTGGTCAGATGTTTGAGAAACTGTCAGTGGAATCTCCAACAACAGGTAAATCTGCATAACCCCCGTAAGCTGTAGTTGCGATGAGTTTGTACTATATCCAGCCCAGATTACTTCTGAGTTTAGAGAAATGAAGATTTCTAGCATTCTGTGCTGGAGTGAAGTTGAGATGTGGTGGCGATGGAAGGACTATTCGGGAAGGCCATTATTAAGACAGTGATGGCATATTCAAGTATTTTTAGTAATGAAAACTGCGAATAGTTGCCCATTTGTTATATTTTTGTGAAACTTGGATGTTAAAATTTTAGATAGAAATATTTCATAATACCACCTAAAATGATACTTCTTAGCTGCTTTCAGAATGCCTCATCCCTGTTAAAATAATGTAATTTTGCCCTGCTTGTCAATGTTATGGAAAACTTTAGTGGTTTTGAAGGGAATTCTAGTTTAGTGAAGAATTCTGCTCTTGATTGTGCCTGTAGAGTGAGCTTCAACTAGCCATAAAAGAGGGGATGAAGTGGAAAATAGTTAATAATTAGATTGTCTACGTTCTTAGAGTTCTTATAATGAGCTACCATACTGCATAGAGATTTCCATATTAATGGAGAATACATTCCTCTGATAGATATTTGAAAATATACTCGCATGGGATTCATTTTTTCTAGGAAATTGCACATAACGTTTTGAGGCCTACATTTACTTAATGTTTTATGCCAAACTACATAGAATTAGAGTGATTACTCAGGAAGAATGCTTAATCATTAGATTTTTTTTTTTTTACATTATTTGCATTGGGTACTCTCATTACCTTGGGAAATTTAACGTATAAACACAGTTTGAAAAGCTAGTCCCATTAAAGTCTTTAATTGAGAATGGTAATTTCTGGTTATATTGCTAATGAGTTTATCAGAGTAAGGTTAGTTCGACAAATATTCACTGAGTTTTCCTACACTTCTAAGCTTTCTTCGAACGCTATAATCAGGACTGGATATTATTGTTGTGATCAGTATCCTTTAGTGAATGCCATAGCTTTTATACTTTCATTTTTGTTAAGTTAGTTATAAGTAAAATAAACGTAGTTACAGTTATGATCTTGACATATATTTTCATTAACGATTCAAAGCATGTAGGTTTTTTGATCGTGGTAAGATGATATAAGTAGGAAATACAGTGTGCCATAAAATCTGATTTTGTCTAACACAGACCCTTTACGTGATTGTTCTTTAATCTTCGGCTAAGTTCATGCAATTGAAATTAAAGATAATTTCATAATTAGCGAGAATATTATGATTGATATATATTCTTAATGTACAATTTACTTATTGATAAAGGTCGAATAGAAAATTAGAATATAGTTTTAGAGATCTTTGACTAAGGGGACTTTTTATGTATTGTTGCTGATTAGAAGTTGACAATTTTCAGTTGTTTGCCTACACAATAAGGTAATCAATTTAAAGACTCGTAAACTGAACAAGTTTGTTAATCCACAAGATTATAAGAATTTTCTTTCTTGCTAGAAAAGTTGATTGGAAATTGAATATCATGATGTCTGAGTTTAGTGGTAACCAAGAATATCTTACATTACCAGAATAATTTATCCTTTGGAGATCTGTGCCAGAATGATGGCACGTGTTCGGTACATGTTCCTTTCCAGTTAGCAATCGACTTTGAAAGTTGATGTTATTTTTTATTATTATTATTATTGTCGTTCTATATTAGTATTATTGTAATTGTTACTTGTTAAGCTACAATGTCATTCTTTATTAGTATCATCATTGTAGTTACTTGCTAAGCTACAACCTTAGATGGAAAAGCAGGATGCTATAAGCCCAAGAGCTCCAATAGGGAAATACCCCAACGAGGAAAAGAAATAAGGAAAACTACAAGAGAAGTTTAAGAACAATAATAACATTAAAATAAATCTTTCATATATAAACTATAAAAAGTTTTAAATAACAAGACTATAAAAACTTCAAAATAACAGGAGGAAGAGAAACAAGATGGGATACTGTGCCCGAGTATACCCTCAAGCAAGAGATCTCCACCCCAAGACTGGAAGATCATGGTACAGAGGCTGTGGCACTACCCAAACTGGATTTTGGAGTGTCCTTCTCATAGAAGAGCTGCTTACCATAGCTAAAAATCTTTTCTAACCTTACCAAGAGGAATGTAGCCACTGAACAATTGCAGTGCAGTAGTTAACCCCTTGAGCGAAGAATAATTGTTTGGTAATCTCAGTGTTGTCAAGTGTATGAGGAAAGAAGAGAATGTGTAAAAAATAGGCCAGACTATTCCGTGTATGTGTCAGCAAAGATGAAATGAGCCGTAACCAGAGGGAGGGATCCAATGAAGTACTGTCTGGCTAGTCAAAGGCCCCAATAATTCTCTAGCGGTAGTATCGTAATGGGTGGCTGGTGCCTTGGCCAACCTACTGCCTACTAGTGGTGTTTAACCAAAATAGTTACATAGTATATTATTAGATGTTGAATTCATCTGCTTTTCGTTATATTAGATATGTACTGTATTCATGATGATAGTGCAGATCGATTTTTTTTTTTTACTATTTAACTCTGGGTGTAGTATTATGACCAATGAACTGACGTGGCTCCATTTTAAGAGTAGAGTGTCTTTGTCAAATTCTGTTTAGTCTATTTAAAAAAATATATACATTAAGTTATGTGAATTTATAATCCAGAACATTTATTGCTTAAGGAAACTATCGCGCATTGGTAATCAACACAGAAATAATATTATTGTTATTATTATTATTATTATTATTATTATTATTATTATTATTATTATTACTAGCCAGGCTACAACCCTAGTTGGAAAAGCCAGATGCTATAAGCCCAACGGTTCCACCAGGGAAAAATAGCCCAGTGAGGAAAGGAAACAAGGAAATAAATAAACGATATGAAAAGTAATGAAAAATTAAAATAAGATATTTTAAAAAACATTAACAACATTAAAAGAGATGAATCATATTTAACTAAAATTACTTATGTCAGCCTGTTCAACATAAAAACATTTACAGCTCTTAACTGTCAATGTAAGTAATATGTATTACGACCATTTTAAATATATTCAAGTTGAACGTTTTTGCTTTTTCTTTGGTTCATTACTCTAAAATTTCTTAGGACTCTTCTGTTATTTTTCCAAAGAACTAAACACAAGAAATTAGTTGAATCAGTTGACTTGTACTGGATAGTTTGCATATCAGACGTAAGTTCACACTTCTTTATTGATTTGGTAGGTTCTGGTTAGCATTTTACTCACAGGTGTTTTGAACATATGATGCTACAGCCCCCTCTATCCTGCATACTTCATAGTCTTATTGATAATGTGTGGAAATAATGAACTAAATGATGAATCGGTTTAATCCTTAATTTTGCCCAATTTAGCACGGAAGCCAGTATCCCTTAATGGTTTCCCAAATGTATAATATCTAATTAGATAGTTGATAGATTTATTTATTTAATTGACCATTTATTTTTGTTTGTGCTTATGAATTGTTTACTCTTTAAAGGCACTATTTAGTTCTATTTTTGATGGCAATATTTTCAACGAGAATGTTGGATATCTGAAGAAAATGTTTTTTTCCAAGAAGCATATAAATTTACCTGAATGGGAAGTCAGAGGCCCCAATTTACTGAAGAGTTCGGAAAATCTTAATTGCATGGTCTGGGTAAAGAGGAAAATTCCAATTTCCCGACGTCATTTTTTCTGATGAAACGGGGAATATGTGATGGAGCTGGAATTTAGGTTACCGTTCGTCATTAGTGTTTTTCAACCCTGATATTATACTATATTTATTCGCATTGTTTAACGGTGTTCACTCTTCTTTTGTATCGTAGAAACGTTTGAAAATTCTTTTGTATTATGCGAACGTTGGAAATTCTCTTATATCGTGGAAAGGTTCGAAAATTAATGTTCGTCATATATCCGCTACGAACCGAAAACTGTCATTTTTATCCATTATAAAAAACATGTGATTTGCTAAAATTGGTGTTCTAAATCGAAACTTTATCTCCCAATGATCGGATGTTCTTTCAAAGCCATTTCAAACAATGAGTAGCTGTCTATGCTAGTTGTAAAAGAGTGATAGCTGTCATTTAGATAACTCGAGATATTCGTAATCTTTGTTTTCATCTTACTGTTCTTTACGCCATAATTTAAAGATGAATTTTGCTCTTCTTGCACAGCTCATTTTTCATTTTACTTTGCATTATTTCTGTACAAGAAAAGCCCCTCTGTGTCTTTCAGCTCTTTGTTTTTTATCACAATGTAGTTAGGAAAGAGGTAGAGGGTGGGAAGGGTTGAATCTGTCTGCATATCTTTCTAAATATTTAGCCGTCATTTTTTTACGTTTCGCGTATCTTGTTCATTCTTCTCTGTGATTATGTATGCTCAGTACTGCTTTCCTACAGTGTCTTATCTTTCTTAACATAGTTACTTTTAACATAGTTACTTTTGCCTTCTTTTGATCTGTAAGAATTCACCATTAAGTCCCGACTTATAATTTTTTTAACTGGACTTTCATTCTTGTGTTTATTGGTGTCTGCTTAAATCCTCTGTGATCCTAAAACTGACCTGGATCATCCTTGCTCTGTCAATACTACTAAATAACCAATCGATTAGGTATTGATGTCAAATAATCTACTCTCTATATTAAACATATTAGTATGACACAAGCTTTCAACATCACTTTAGTAAATGTCGTACCGGAGCTCAGTAAATACAAGAATAACCCTTATAAGTCACATTTATTAGGGTTTTTATAATGATTTGTTATACTGTAAGTGTTTTGCATTATGGAGATGAGCATTGTCACTGACTAAAACTGCTAATGCTGTCAACTAGTAATATAAACAAATTAACTTAATAATGATTTTGGTGTCCTTTTGGTAGCCCCTCAACCAAGAACAAGATTAAATCTTTGTCCTCGGTGTTATATTACTTTTTTTTCCCCCATTAGAAATTTTGAAGCTACTTAGAATGAACAAGTTTCCTTGTGATATGCGGATTTATTTCCATTACTTTTCATGTGCTTACTGTGTCGCTCTATTCGTAATATATATATATATATATATATATATATATATATATATATATATGTATATATATATACATATATATATATATAATATATATATGTGTGTGTGTGTGCGTATGTATGTATGTATGTACTGTACTGTATGTATGTAAATTTCGAAATTTAAATTCTCATTTAATGAATGAGGGGAGTTGAAGGGTGTGATCTATGAATGCAAAAACAAGTATATTTAGTAATCGTTAGTTTACATGCATTCAACAACACGTTGCTCTGACATATACACATCGAGAGAGAGAGAGAGAGAGAGAGAGTTTGTCAGTCTATCGTACTTGAATCTTTGCTTCAAGGACACATCGATTGAGTTTTAGCAACATTTGCCGTCGAACTGTTCTCTTCTCTCGTAATTTATAGTTTTTCTTCACCTTTGCTGTGTTATGTCTTTAGTCTATGTTTACCTCCGCCAACGAAGTTTGGAGGGTATTATGTTTTCGCCCTTGTTTGTCTGTTTGTTTATGAACTACTTCCTGGCCACATATTTACACTCAAGAGTATAGTGAAACTGTCAGAGATTATTTGTGAAATTGAGCCATAAAAGTGATTGAATTATAATATCCTTGGGCAAAGGTCTAGGTTAAGGTACCGAATTAACCCTAACCTTAACCCCAGGTACGCACACGGTTGTCAGACAGACTTCAAATACGCCTACGGTCTAAATTGATTCTGGGAAAGGCAAGCTGGTTTCTACAAATGAACTGCCGAGTCGGAGGTCTTCAATCTCAGAGCTTTTCTAGTCAATGTTTCGCTTTGGATAAAATTTTAGTGATATCAGTTATCGTATCTCTCAGAATTTATTGTTATCGGAGTGTTTCCCTGAATTGCTAACTGTCAGAAATTAATCCTTTATGTCTCATTGAAGTTTTTATATATATATATATATTTCCGTCACCTTCCCAGACTTGGGTATTACTATAACCCAGAAGAGAACAGAGGAACAAAGGACATCGATTTTAGGATTTTAAATTGAATTCCCTTTTATTCTTTATTTGTAACAAACAATATCAGCGTCAATGACCTTCAATGACAGTTTGCCAGGAAAGTCAAAATCAATCAATCAATCAGTCGAGCGAATGGCGTGTCTGTTGTTTTTATCACGTTTGATAACATTATGAAGATGAAGGGAAGTCCAATCCTATTTAGGAGATGAAGATGAACGCGTGAGAATGACTTAATGGAGCTTTCGGGATCAGGAAGAATCGCGTGTGCTTCTTAATTATGGCGAGTCAGGGGTGATCCTAATTACTTCGTGAGATCTGACGTTGTCTGGAATAATTCCAGTCTTGAAATAAAGAGACAATGAATTTTAAATCATTCAAAAGTAATTTGTATAAGTTGTATTAAGAAAGAGTTTATGTGTGTGAGAGAGAGAGAGAGAGAGAGAGAGAGAGAGAGAGAGAGAGAGAGAGAGAGAGAGAGAGAGAGAGAGAGAGAGAGAGAGAATGGATGGATGGCCCTCCACTTCTTTATTACTCTTGTGGCATTTTTCTTTGTAATAATATTGCTTTTAGATGGCTCTCCTTGTTGAATTCAACGATGCTTTTATAAGGTTTTAGTGTAATTAAATCTTACAGAAGGGGAGTTTATTTAGATGGATTCACGTCCAATTTATGCGACTACTAAATACGGTAATTATTTTGTTATATCGTATAAGTTTGACAACAATGAGCAATTAACTACAGTACGGGTGCTCAAGATTCCGAAACGGTACGAATAATTGAGGCGGGATTGCAATAAAGTAATGGGAGACTTGAGTGTGCTAAAATTAACAGGAACAGAGGAAACATAGTCATAGTTTCATTAAAATAAGAGATAGAATGTGGTTACATTAAATTTGTTTTTCGTTTATTTCCCTCATGTTTTTTTTAAACCTCACTTTAGGATGATTTCGAATCTAAGGATTCGTGCAAATAAGTGGATTGAATTTGCCTTTATGAAAAGTAATTATGCTTGGGTGGAAAAAAGCTATCACGGTGAGGTCAATTACTCAGGATGAGAGAGAGAGAGAGAGAGAGAGAGAGAGAGAGAGAGAGAGAGAGAGAGAGAGAGAGAGAGAGAGAGAGAGAGAGAGAGAGAGTGTCGGTGGATAGGGTCATGAGGTCAGTCCGGAAATGTCATTGTGTTGGAAGGGTTATGTGTTTACATTGCAATGCTTATTTTGATATGCAAACTTTGCAAAACTTGAATTCATTTTTATCTGCAGCTTGCATGTATTGCAACCGTTTTATATTCCAACATTTCCCTCACCATGTTTTTGTTTTGTTGTTTTACTTGGTTCCCAATGACGCTACGTGATAGTTATATTTTACCTTCGTTATAATTTGTTTGTAATGTTGTTTCAATTGAATTGTATAAACTCTAGTCCACCCTTCTGTGTATTGATATGTTCTTAAATACTTACAATTTATTATGGTTTGCCTAAGGAAAATGTATTGCAAAAGAAACGATTTACGGTACGATTCAAAGTTACCAAGAATTTACGACCAAGAAAATTAATGGGTTTTAAAAAGTTGCCAAAGAAACTATCACGTAGGCCACTTTCCTCTATTTTGTTAGCTATATTCGTAAGTGAATGCTCGATGCTTAACATTTATCGTCGATATTCTCAATATAAAAGCCGCTATAATTTGTAAGCATATTTTTTTTTTTTAATTTGACGTACTTCATACAAAAAGTACTCGAAAACCCATTCCAAGGTATCTCCTGTTGGGACCTAGGGCAGTCATTACACCTCGCAAGGCGCACTGTAGGCATTACCTAAGGGTCTTTGCCATATTCCTTGTCCCACTACTCGTATGTGTTTTATACAGTATCCTTATACTTTACCCCAGTTCCAGCCTCCTTTCTTCTTTTTGCTGTTTAATCTCTTAAATTACTTCATGGTGTAACTGCAGGCTTTTATTTGGGTATTGAATGGCCTCACAGGCCCCCATCGCTGGAATATATAGATCAAATTAATAAAACCAAACTACAAAGTGTTGGGTGGAAGTAGAGTAAAATCTGAACTAAAGCAGTTTGATTCCTATACAAAAGGGCTAGTTAATTGATAGCTCTCTTAAAATTCCTTTTAGAAACAGCAAGTCCTCAAACTGCCAAAGGATTGCATATTACCAAATCAGCATTAGAGAAAAAAATCCATATTCAATTGTACAATAGCTCTCCATATGTTATTTAAAATCTCTCTCTCTCTCTCTCTCTCTCTCTCTCTCTCTCTCTCTCTCTCTCTCTCTCCTCACGTGCATTTTAACAAAAATTTAATGATATTTTTTGATGTTTGGAGTTTCTATTAGCCATATCAGCTCATCCAAAATTTTTAAGCCTATGTACGCTTTAAGAAATATTTTTCTTTGCTCCAAAGACATTCTGAATGAGGATGGAGTCTGCAGGAATGCAATTCCAACTTGTCGTTTCCTTAAAAGCTGTCATTCAGGAAAGAAAGTTAAAAAAAAAAAAAAAGTTTCCCAATAGACCTTAATAATCCTACACTTAAAAATTTGCATTAAAAAGGGTAAATGCCTGGCAACATTTATTCCAGGATTTTTACTATTTTAAAGACGGATATATTGACGTAAAGGAGTGATATTATGGTCACCAATCCGTAGAAGATGATAAGAAAGTAAGGTAAAATTACGGTCGCCTGTATTGTTCTGTAATACGGCTGAGAACAGTATATTTTTTACGGAGAATTTCCGATTAAAATACGAGGTTTTTTAACAGTGTAGCGTTGAACCAGTCCAGATATAGTTGAACATAGTGAGCGTTGAGGCTGTTGATTAGTTTATATTAGAAGATTTTCATGTAATTCTGGAATGTTTGAGGGAGGAAACAGAAAAATAGCAAGATAATAATAGATGTAAATATTCTTGTCTAGTAAAGCTATTGACATACAGTGTTAGTTGAGTGTTATATGTATTGTTTGAACTTTAGAAGTCGAGAGAGTCCATCTTTTCTTTTTCTTTTTACTGAATTTGAATTAATTCGGATAGGGTACTGGCTGGAGTGCCATAGTAATGAAAACGCTCTCAAGAAAATTATCAACTAGAGGGGTACAGTAAAGCGCAGACCTCTTCTACGGCAGCTTATTTCTCGGCAATTTGTTCGACCTCGACTTAGCCCTTTGACCTTAACATGTATTAATTGGCATGGATTTTCATGCTCTCAGTTTTGAACCAGATTTGAAGTCACAGACAACGGTGTCCAAACTTATGGCTGATTACGTAAATTGGACATTTTGTTTGACCTTGACCTTTGACCTTGACCTTCCAAAATTCAACCATTTCAGGTTTTTACATAAAAGTTAATCCCAGCAAGTTTCATTACTCTTCGGTTAAAATTGTGGCCAGAAAGCTGTTCACAAACAAACAAACAAACAAACACACAAATTGGGATTAAAGCATAACCTTTCAACTTCGTTGGCGTAGGTAATAAACATTACGAGCACATACATTTATAATGTATATATATACACAACTTACCACACACATATATATATACATATATATATATATATATATATATATATGTGTATGTATATATATATATATATATGTGTGTGTGTGTGTGTGTGTGTGTGTTTATGCAACCATACAAGTATATGTGTGTGGTAATTTGCAACATCATGAAAGTGTAGTAGGCTGTTATATTATATCCCTTCCTTTAAAGGAATTTGAGTTACAGCAAGACTTCATTATTAACATTATATTGTTTCACATTTGTTTTCACTGATATTGGTTTCGTAATCGGTTATGAATATCATCTTTATTGTGTATATAAAAAAAAAGATGGTTACACCAATGTGATAACAGAGTATCAAGTTGATATTGAATGCTACATAAATTGTCACGAACGTATTTTCCTCCCTTATAATTCTTGTAGGCTTTCTTGGGTTTGGAATTTAAGCCGACTTATTTTTTGTCCGTTGTTGTGGCCCGATTGATAACGTTTCTGCTTGGTGATCACCGGACGGGGGTTCGAGTCCTGCTCAGACTCGTTAGTTCCTTTAGTATTTGTAACCTTACCGTCTTTGTGAGCCAAGGATGGGGGGTGGGTGGAGCCTATAGGTCTATCTGCTAAGCCATCAGCAGCCATTGCCTGGCCCTGCCTGATCCTAGCTTGGGTGGAGAGGGCCTTGGACGTGATCATATGTATATATGATAAGTCTCTAGGGCATTATCTTTCTTGCTAGGGCAGTGTCACTGTCCCTTGCCTCTGCCATTCATGAGCGGCCTTTTAACCTTTAATCTAAAGTGATGTAACTTTGGTTTTATCATCAATGTTCCTTGGGATGAAATAAGCTCTCTTTTTACGCCAGTGCTTTGAGTAATATTTACTACTCGTATTTACACATTTCTTTGAGACAGCAAGAAAGAAGCCTGTGAGTGATACTCTTTCCTCGCTTTGTAATACCGTTTTGACGTAATCAATGAACAGATTATTTTAGTTGTGTAGTCGAGTTCATACTTCCGGGAGCAGCTTAAGCTCCTGCTCCATACGGCACTTTGGTAGCGTTTATAGTTAGTTGCCGTTTGTATTAGATCTCTGCTTTGGGGGTTTAGCCAAATGCAAATGTAATTGCTATTTGCATAATTTTTCGTAATTTAAACATGCTTTTTATATTTTCAAAACTCGTTGGTGAAAGGTAATTAATTTTTTTCCCCAGGATTTTTTCGGCATTATTTCACATGACCTGCTCCTACTGAAATGTACCGTCATTTAAGACTTATCTGGTCATGTGCGTGTACGCATTTTTAAATCCCTACTTTAGCTCCTTTCCTTTCTTCCATTTAACTGCCCAACCTCTCTTAACTTTTCTTTATAGTGCAACTGGGGGAGTTAGTCCATTTGAATCTTGGTACTGAATGACCTCCGCGGCCCTGGTATACAGCCATATAGACCATATTCTGTAAATATATTCAAATGTCGATAATTTTTTAGCCCAGAAAAACGTGGGAACTGGGTACAGAATTTTGTTGGTTCTTGAAAACAGAAAGGATAGTGACGAGAGGAAACCGCCAGTGGTAATGGGAGGACTATTGATTTTCACTACCTTGTGATTGCTTAGTATTCTACTTTGGGCCAGCAAACCTCAAAGTTAGGAGACGGTAGAGATAGGCATCGTGTTAGGGCACTGCATCCTGCATCTTCCCATTCTAATAGGGAACTCTTATACCAAGATACCAATCGTGGCTTCATATATACCCCAAATACTTATTAGCCAGCCACGCAGGAAGATGTTGCGACCTGGCTGTGGCACCATCTCCAAAGTCGCCAGTCAAGATCGCCTGGCCAAGGTGCCAACTAATTTCATAAGTATCGGCAATCAATAATCTTTCTATCTTATATTCCTCCCCATACCCAGCTCACTTTCTGCTCCCAGTATGTAAGAAAACCCTGAGGCCAGGGCATTTGTCAGCAGAAGACGATTATGTGTAGTTATGCCCGAGACGCGAAATTAGAATAAAGTAATATAAGAATATTCTTTCTGCAGTGAATATTAGAGCATATTAAATCTTTCTGACGAAGATGAAGTTATAGAAAAAGTAGAGAAGGAAAATTCTAAATTCAATTGAAGGTGCTGAAGCATTTTTACTACTACTACTACTACTACTTTTAATGTTGCTGTAGCTCCTACTAGTATTGTTATACAGATGTTTTCATGTGTATTGCTTATAAGAACGTATTTTTTTTATTATTTAATTTATGATTGTTGTTGATGATAGACCTTATATTGCAAAAGCTGATTAAAACTGTAAATGAAGATAGTGGAATAATTTATAGTTATTAGATTCACTTTGTTTATTGAATTTGTCTGTTTTATTGCCAAATGGACAACTTTTTTGTCCATAGAAACTATAGCCCTCGTTTTTAACCCTCACAACTGTTACCCTACAGTTATGGTCTTCATAGATGCTTTAAAGAGACTGGTTTATTGTTATACTCGGAGTAAAGTGCAAAATTTTTCCTTTGCCCTTTTTTTCTTTTTTTTTTCTTTTTTATTTTACCCTTTTGTTCTTGTGTTTTTTGTTTAGCCTTTTCTTCTTGTGTTTGTTTTGTTTTACCATTTTCTGTTTGATTTTGTTTGCCTTTTACCCTTTTCTTCTACTTGTGTTTGTTTTCCTTTTATCTTTATTCCTACTTAGGATTGTTTTCCTTTTATCCTTTTCTCCTACTTGTTTGTTTTCCTTCTATCCCTTTCTTGTACTTGCGTATGCTTCTACTTATTTGAGGTGTCCTTTTCTTCTACTTGTTAGTTTTCCTTTATCCTTTTCTCCTACTTGTTTGTTTTCCTTTTATCATTTTCTCCCTCTTGTGTTTGTTTTCCTTATACCCCTTTCTTCTACTTATGTGTGTTTTCCTTTTCTTCTACTTGTTTGTTTTCCCTTTATCCCTTTCTCCTACTTGTTTGTTTTTCTTTTATCCTTTTCTCCTATTTGTGTTTGCTTTTCTTTTGTCATTTTCTCCTACTAGTTTGTTTTCCTGTTATCCTTTTCTCCTTGTGTTTCTTTTCCTTTTATCCTTTTCTCCTACTTATGTTTGTTTTCCTTTTACCCTCTTCTCCTTTTGTTTGTTTTCCAATTACCATTTCTCTTGTGTTTGTTTTCCTTTTACCCTTTCTCCTTCTTGTGCCTGTTTTCCTTTGACCCTTTCTTTGTTTTTATTTTGTTTTCCTTTTACCATATTCTTCTTGCATTTGCGACTTAGTAGATCGTGCTACACTTTAGGGTTTGTAGATTCGAGAGAGAATATTTATTTTATAAAAATGCTATACTTCATGCCCCCATATTTGCACTAAAATTTGAAAATTGGATTTAACCAGAGCTATTGAACCCATACGGTAAAAAGGTACGGGAGAAATGTTAAGTCCCAAACATACAGACTTGTCATGCCCTGGAGCACAACCCTCGGTATGTTCAATGATTCACCATGGTTAATGGCAAGACTTTGTAAATAGGGAAAAAGTTTGCACGTAATTGTTCAAGACTGTTTGTTCCTTCGTCTTTCTGATTTGTGATAACCCAATTGCCACCAGGGAGTAATTGCTTCTCCATTGTATTGGTTGTGTATTGCGTTATTGAGTATAAATCATACTCCTCTGTAAAATACTCATGCTTGACATCTTAATGGGCAAATAAGAAAATGGGTGTAAATTACTGGACAGGATTTTCTGATTAGGAAATATGTATATTTATTATTTTGGTTTGATTTTCATGAAAGAATCATTGTATCTTAACAATTTTAATTGATTCCAGGTATATGATGCAATTCATAACTCTCCAACTGATAAAAATGATTCTTTTGATTTCTATAATTTGTTTATTCATAAGTGAAGTTTTCGTTTCACGAAATTCTCTTTCTTTGTATATTTATTATTTCAGAATTTTGATGAAAGGAGTGGATTTCATATATAGCTCCTATACTGTATACAGTTTGAATGATTTGCTTCGTAAAGTAGTTATTTATTTATATACCAGTTACATAATGTTAGATTCCGCTAATAATACACTTAAAAATTTGCCGTAAAAAACCGTAAAAATCCTGGAATAAATAGCCGTTTTAGAAACGTATATAGCCTATTGACATAAAGAAGTGATATTATATTCACCAATTTGTAAAAGATAATAATAAAGTAGGGTAAAAATTACGGTCGCCTCTATTTTACTGAGATACGGCTAGGAACAGTATATTTTTACGGAGAATTTCCGATTAAAATTACGGCTTTTAACAGTGTATCTGCGTCCTTTAGAACCTCATGAATTTAACCAAAAATATTTTTATTTTATTTTATCCATCGTCAAAACCAACGTGCATTCCGAACAGGAAATATTTTGTCATATTACTATTTAGTGGCAGAATGTAATTCCTCGATTAGCAGTGATTACACAAGTCACCAGGTCACTTACCAACAACAAATGGGTTACTTTACCCTTGTGAACTTGGACGGTATTTATGACTGCGCCTGATAGAAGTGAGTTTGATTTAATTGCGATTGCAAAGTTAATGATCTCCATTGACGGTCCGAAGAACGTAAAAGGGTTATCAATTTTAAACTAGTTGCAGTTGGAGCTGAAGAAAATTGATATATCTGTTTTATGGTTATCTGTTTGAACTGGTGTTTGTTTGTTTAATTGGATATAAATGAATTTATGTGTATCAAGATTCCGAGCAAAAGAAATTGAACGTAGATTGTCGATACTTTCATGTATCTATTTATCTATCTAATGTATATATATATATATATATATATATATATATATATATATATACTGTATATATATATATATATATACTATATATATATATATATATATATATATATATATATATATTATATATATGTATTATATATATATATACTGTATATATATATATATATATATATATATATATATATATATATATATATATATATATATATATAATTGGTTGTACGTATGTATATGTATTATATATGTGTACATTATTTATACATATAAATAAATGAATAAATATAATCACACTACAAACATACTTATTAGGATATACTTTCGCTCATGTGTATGATCTACAAATATACCGGAATAATAAATGTGAAATTGCCAGGAAATTGATTCATACAGTTATTTCAGGAAGTTAAACGATGTGAAGAGTATATCTGCTGATAACATTTTTTTTTTTATCTGAATGGCACCAGTCAATTGCATTTTATTACATGTCGCAATATGAAACCTTCGTGGTTTAATAATATTTCGTATGTTCGATTTATTATCATTTATATTATTGTTATTGATAAATTTTTCCTTACATATGGGTCAAATTTTGGTCAACATTGAATTTAATCAATTTGTTTCCTTTTCTTCTGAAAATGCTATTACCTGCCCTATATTTATCAGCCTCGGAATTCTACATTAATAGTTTAGAGGGGCCAATAAATATTAATTTGCCATTAATAGACATGTATGACGAAACGTTTATAGCTTTTCGCAAAAATGGTGTGACTATTATTGGATTAGCAATTACGAACATTTGAATAAGCCCTTGTCAAAAATTAATGTTCTTTAATTGATGAAGTTTCATATTCATTTGATGTCCTAGAAGAGATGTAGTTTTGAAAACTTCGAGTATGTAATGAAGCACTATTCATTGTCAGTTGAGTCACCCAATGTTGTACATTGTCTTTTTTTTTTTTTTCATATTAGAAAAGGTAATCGATAATGGCGAATGTAAGAATTAATATAGAATGGATTAGCAGCTTCCATAGTACAGTATATAAGTGCATGTATCTATATGCTATATGTTTTAGTTCAAATTTTTTATATATATCATCATCATTATCACCTCCTACGCCTATTGACGAAAAGGCCTAAGTTAGATTTCGCCAGTCGTCTCTATCTTGAGCTTAGAAATCGACATTTCTCCACTCATCATCTCTTACTTCATGCTTCATAGTCCTCAGCCATGTAGGCCTGGGTCTTCCAACTCTTCTAGTGCCTTGTGAAGCCCAGTTAAAAGTTTGGTGAACTAATCTCTGTTGGGGAATGCGAAGAGCATGACCAAATCATCTCCAATTACCCCTCACCATGATCTAATATATACTGTATATATATATATATATATATATATATATATATATATATATATATATATATATATATATACTGATATATATATATATATATATATATATATATATATATATATATACTATATATATATATATATACATATATATATATATATATATATATATAATGTGTGTGTGTGTTTGTGTGTAATCATGTACACCTATTTTTCTTAATCATAAAAGGCACTTGCCACAGAAATGATGTCATAAATTGCAATAAAAATTCTTTTCGACTCACTGTCGTTTCCAGATTGAATTTGGTCACAAAAAAATTTAGTCATGCAATTTTTCCACTCATTATTGCTTTTGAATTTATTCGTTTTGGACTTCAATGAACCTGAACTTTATTTCAATTCTATAATCATGCTTTAGAACCAGCTTCTATTCGATACATAATCCTCTCATATATAATAAACTTCAAGTGTCTGGCTATATATATATATATATATATATATATATATATATATATATATATATATATATATATATATATATATATATTTATATATACAGTATATTTCTTTCCGGTTACGCTGAGCGGCAAGGGGAGAGGAAGTAGTAATACCCTGGTGAGAGGGAGTACCCCAAGAGGTACACTCTGAAACCACAATAACCCACAAACCAACGGGTTATAGTTAGGAAAGGAGGAAGTGGTGGGAAGGGTTGAATATGGGTGCAGGCGCTCATATCTATGTAAATATTTAGCCGTCATTTTTGACGGGTCTCGTACACTAGTGATTATTGCTTCCTGATATTGTTAATTTTTTCTTAAGTGTGTTTTCTTCGGACCGAAATATTACCATTCTCTGAACGATTTGCTTTATTTTGAACGTTTGAGATCATCGTGCTTCGCGTTCTTGAAAAAGAAATGCCCAGTCCCCTGGACTTCACTTGCTAATTATTTTATCACTAGTATACGCGATCCGTGAAAAATGACTGCCAAATATTTAGATAGATATGCGCACGCACCCTCTCTCACAACGGTAAGGCCAATCCCTCTCCCCATATCCGAGGGATTGGGGGAGACGGTTATATGTCTGGCAATGTCACTGAGCGTGACCGGAAAGATATATATATATATATATATATATATATATATATATATATATATATATATATATATATATATATCATATAGGCAGACACTTGCTCTATTATATAGTGGAGATTCCTATGGAAGACAGCCACTGTGTTGAGATGTGTATCAAATTAATGCGACGTAAGTCTCATCTCTCTAAGGATCTCGCACAACTTTTCTATCGCCTCTTGTACACAGAGCCTCTTGGTTCCCCGCCCTCATCTATTTCATAAGACTTCTTACTATTCTATTTCCCCCCTCCTGTTCTTTTGTATTCTTCCCTTTTCTGCAGATTACTTCATGATAATTTTATTCAGCTAACTTTCATTTTAATTGAGCATTTGACCACTTCTTCTGCTATCGTATTTCACCCTTTTAACCGTTACATAAACTTCTCAGTTGCATCCACCGTCTGTATATCATTGTCACTTCATAACCTTACAGGATCGTTGGCTCATCTATTCCATCTCGTGCTCCAACTGAGGGTTCTGTGAGCTCCTTTTATTTTCCGTAGTTTCACATTTCCTGTGATTCATCTCGTCTTTTATATAAACCTTAATCAAAGGTCTTAGTTCCCTTCATAATATGATTGTGTTGAAATTATTTTAATGATTTCCCTTACAAACACTTTTAAAGATCCCTCATGAATGGTAAAGATAAGGGACTGACAATATCTTAGCAAGCAGGACAATGCCCTAGAAACTGACCATATATACATATGATTAACGCCCAAGCCCTCTCTCCTACAAGGTAGAACCAGGGAGGGCCAGGCGATGGCTGGTGATGACTCACCAGTTAGACCTATATGCTCCTCCAAAATTCCCATCCTTAGCTCACAAGGATGGTGAGGTTGCAAACGCTACAAGAAACTGTTTCTTTAATGAGTATATATTTTCTTGTAGATGTTTCTAGTTGACATAGTATTATTTACAAACTTGTAACACTTCATATCTCATTCATAACCGCTTTTGTTATCCCACAAACTTGTCCCAGCGTCAACCCTTTTCCTGGGTTCTGTGCGCGCTTTATCCTGATAATATAAAAAGAAAATATTATTGAACACAGCATAGTAAAGATTCTGATGTTTACACTAATTCTCTGCGAATGCTACTTCAACTCAAGTTTCGCTATCCTTTTCTTTTTTGATCTCACAGCCCGTTATCATTAAAATTATGCATCCTATATTTCACCGGATCGCATGTATTACTTTTATCAGTTTTTTTTCTTCAGTCTCAAACTACTGCTATTCTATCAGAAAACAAATTTAAATTCACATATCCTGTATATGCAATTATCATTAATGTTGTGTGCGAGTTTGTTTAGTTACATCGTATGCATCTGTAATTATTGCAAGCTTAATTGCATCTTATTTGCCGGATACCTTTGAATTCAGGTCAGTGGTATTGTGTAGCTCTTGCTGTAAAAAGGAGAGTTGATTTGTTTAAATTAAGGAAATGAGTTTCTGTTCTTTCCCAAAAGTTACATTGGTGTAATCAGCTTGTTCAATATTTCTTTGTTTATGGCAACGATCTTTGGAATTCTACTTATAAGCAACAATAAGTTCGGAGTGCAAACGTTCTTGAATACACACACACACACACACACACAACTGGGTACGAATGTCGTGAATTTCAGAATCTCAATAATTCATGTGCTATCTCGTTTTTTATTATCAGGTTTTCTTTGGGAATGATGATAACTTTATCATTAATCATTATTTTTGATAATTCACAAGTTGTAATGGTTTTATTCAAGTTTTATTTTAATCTTTCAATATTTAACTAGTTTCATTTCTACTTAATGTTCTTAGCATATTTTACCATTTCATTATCACATTTTCTTCTCTTGTATTCTTAATCCTAACGTATCTTTCTAGAAGTCAAAAATAATTTTGGACCATTACCTTCTGTCATTTACTTCATCAGTGTTGACCTGTTTGTACTAATTATTGGGGATATGGAAGTGATGTTGAAACATAAGTCGTAAATGATATTCGTAGTAACTATTTCTATTACCACTGTTCTGTAAGTTGAAGATTTTTGAAATTGTGTCTGATAGCCATGGGCATCGCATGTGGTTGACCATTGTGATATATAAAGCCATTTGTAGTGTTTGTCTAGTTGAATTTGTTTCCTGAAAATCCTGACTAAAATTGCATGGGCTGAAGTCGGTTTTTAAAGCAACATCTTTTAAACGTCCCATCGGCCCTCCATATGTTTGCTTTGGGTCGTTAGAGTCCATGCGTGTGGTTTGCGCTCTGGAATTTTGCAATTAGGTGTCTGGATAACTTATACAGTCGTTCAGGTCGTGATGCACAATAAAAAAAAATTGCAACTAAAGCTCCCCATGGTTAACAAGGAAAGAAATGTCATTATCACATACTATTAAGGTATAGTGATCATTTTCCATTATGGTTGCCAGTGGTTCGTAAAATTTGATGCTTAGGAACTGATGCTATTATGCCATGAACGATGTGTAGGCGTCATTGGGGAATTTAAATCAGGTTATTTTATCATTAGAACTATATCAAACTCCCAAAGTCAGCTGGCTTGAAGATTTTTTAATTTTTTTTTTTTTCGTAAAATAAGAATTGTAGCTCCATTTAGGCTTGATTGCTGTGACATTTTGTAGTCGGTGCAAAATCAGTCAATATTTTCCTTGATTTGCTATGCTTGATTTATCCTTAGGTAAATGAACATATTGTTTCAAATTGTTGCATCAGGTCTTATCTTTAATCTACTCTATCTGGTAGGAAAAACGTAGGTCTAAATTAAAATTTTTGATTAGCAAACCTATACTAATCCGTGTAGACTGAGCTTATGGAGCTCGGTTCAGGGCACAATCTTACCGAACAGTCAGTAATACATGGCATTTTAGTTCTATCATAAGAACATCCCTCTTTCTGGCTTTACCGAAAAGGCTTTCATCTCTTAGATTCAGTGTGTATCTACTGTATGTTGCTATTTCAACTTCATTCTCATACTTTTGATGCAGTTGCCTGGCTTTCTCAGATGAGAATTGTTGTTTCTCTATGTTATGAGGAATTCTTCAGCATTTGGTGTTATTTTTAGTTAAACGTTCGTGATGGAACTTTCTGTTAATTTACCTGTGGCTAACTAACTTTTATGGTGGAAATTTTCCCGTGTTTTAAACTAACTGCGAACACGATTTTAGATTTGATGGAAGTTAACAGCAGTATGTGCGATGTGTGCAGGCATTCAATTTTGTTGGATTAATTTTTTAACCAAATATATGGTTTGTTTCATTACCGTCTAGGGTTCATATTTCCGAAGGTACGTTTGAGTGGGTTTGTTGCACCTGAACATTGACACACCCGTATTGAAGTCAATATGGCTTGCCGGGACATGGATGCTATTATGCATAGGCGAGAGATGGCTGAATAATGAGAAATGGTCAAGAAGGCCATTTTAAAGATGTGGTTGACTTCCTAAACAGTGGTACTTCTCTACTGCTACTAATACCACTATAACAACTACTACAATATTACCTAATGGCTTATTGCCTGACTATAGTACGTTTTATTTCGGAACAGAATTTGTTTCAGCATCATATAAACTTCAGAATGTCAAGAAAAATGTACTAAAATGTTGCACATTAGAAAAAAAAAAAAGTCCCCTCGAGAAAATCTGTTGTTGGAATTTCAAGCATTTTTAACATGTTTCATCGTAGTTTAAATAGGCTTTACAACAATTTCAAGATCAAACCTTATTGCTTGAAATAGTTTACCTCCCACCTAATAATGGATAACACAAGGTAGGCCATTTAATCTTCATTATATTTTGAGACTTGAAATGTATGATTATGAGAAAATAGGGGTATGCAGTATATGGTTAGGTAGTTACGCAGCTTACATAAGTTTCATTAGTTACACACATGTAATCATAAAGCGTATGCAATAAGTATGAAATGCGTATGTACCCAATTGTATGGGTCTATTTAAATACATTTTTGTGTGAGAATGATGTGTACATAATTAGATGTAAGTAATGTGTGAGAAGGGTAAAGACTCTACTGACTTTACATGAGCTCAAGTAATGCATCCTTTGAGAAAAGTCACTGGATCATTTAATATCTTCAAGCAGTGCAAACCCTTGAAGTGTAAGGACTATGTATATTGAAAAGTTTTCAAGCATAGGGATGGTACGTTTACTAGTGCCTGCGACCCGTGAGTAATGACAGCTGAATACACAAATTCAAACCTCTCCATCGCTCCCCCTTTTCTAGCTACAACACGGCAGTTCGGGTTTCCAAATGTACCTCTCGGGGTACCCCTATCTCACGAGGGTATGACTACTCCCTCTTCCCCCCTACCAAAGGTCCGGGGAGAAACCGAGTAATTATACGTCTGGCATTTATATGTGTATATATATGTGTGTATATATATGTATACTGTATATAATTATGTATATATATGTATATATGTGTATATATATATAATCTATATATATATATATATATATATATATATATATATATATATATATATATATATATATATCTCCTGTCACTTGCTCTTTATTATACTGGAGAGATTGCTATCCCCGCTTCTGTGGATTGTTGTTGAATATCTGATATTGTAGTAGTCGGGATTTTTAATCTTCTGGTCCCTTTTGTTTTGTAATCTTTATAATTTTTCTATTAGTTTTTATTTTATTTTTGGTTAATTATATTTTGTAAAGACTTAACTGCTGCTCCTGTTATTGTTTAGTGCTTTACCAGGCGATAGGGGGCATTATTCTCGATCTGTATTGTTTCTATATTTTCTCATAGTTACGCATAATGAATATTATATTAGTCCAAGCTTCTTTTTAGCGATAGTTTATAGTCAGATTACTCGCGATTATTATTATTCATCTTAAATAAATTGCTGAATTTTATTTGCTGGTTAGGTTCCACTGTGACCGCAAAAAGTTAATGCAATTTAGTATTTCCTTAAACCTTTTTTTATTCTTTTTTATTTTCAGTACTAGTCAGATTTCTAGTCAGATTTCTCATGAGGAATAGCACCGAAATTTCTTTTTAATTCGTATTTAATTTTTTCACGTGCATTTTTGTCACTGAATTATGATACATGAATACTAGTGCTATCAATAAACCAAGTTACTTTTCCCACCATCTAATGACTTTTTTTTTTTTAATTTCTCTTACGCTGTAAACAAGCCTTTTTCATTTGATGTTTTCCTTTGCCGTTAATGAATCCAGAACACATTCATGACGTTTCAATTTGCTCATTTATCTTTTTAGGTACTTCCCACCTTTTTGGAAATTTTAACAGATTATTCTGTCGATAGATCTGCTCTGCTTTTACTTGTCAGATTTTCGCTTTTAGCATGCAGAACGCAATATTACAGATATTCTCAAGTTTTACAGCTTGCGTCAATTTGAAAAATAAAAATCCCCATTCATGATTCCTATTGTGTGCTACACATTCTCTCTCTGTCCCTGGTCGAATAGAGAGCATTGTCTTCTACCATCTGGTTCTTTACTCTAGTCTTTCTTTTCAAGCAAGCTCATTGTCCTCTAGACGTGGCAAGCATCACAATTCATATCTCGAGAAATTTCTCCTCTCTAAGCCAATGATTGAATAATTTCATTTTATTATCCTTTCGTGTTTTATTACT
>NC_090725.1:101530476-101537976 GCF_036898095.1 Palaemon carinicauda | reverse complement strand
AATGCATATCTGGGAGCGAATAATGAATGTCAGAATGGTAGTTTCTAGTAGTGTCTGCAACCTCACCTTGTGAGCTATGGCTGGTGTGTTTGGGGGAGCCTATAGGTCTACCTACTAAGTCATGAGCAGCCATTGCCTTGCCCTTCCTGGTCCTAGATTGATGGAGAGGGGGCTTGGGCGCCAATCATATGTATATATGGTCAGTCTCAAATGGGAACTCGAAGGAAAGTCACCTTAGTTTTTATTACATGCTTTCCAAAGTAGCCAGTCAGTAAGTGTAATGAAACATTACTTTTTCGAAGTGTTCCGATTAGTAGAGTCTATTTTAAAGAAAGCTGACGTGGGTAGGTCTGAATCTTATGGTCTTTGGTTTATGGAACGATCTAGCTTGTGTCTATCTTGCAGTGCAGTCTTCTGATTATAACATACTTTAAATCTACCATGGCACTTCCACCAATTTTGGGAGGTAGCCGACATAAAAAAGAGGATTTTTCTTACCATTCCTCCTGCCTGATGATGGACTCAGCTGAGTTTGGCTGGTACTGCTAGGGTGCCAAAGCCCACCTTCCCCGTTATCCACCACAAATGAAGTTTCAAATGCTGACTCCCCTACTGTTGTTACCTCAGCGGCTAGTACTCCCAACAACTCTTGCATTCATCTTTAGCAAACAGCCATTTTCCATCCTCTCTACATGGCTAAACTGCCTTAACACTTGCATATCCACTCTAAATGCTAATTCATTTCTCACACCTGTTCTCACCATCACTACTTTGTTCCTGACCCTACTCCTCAGACACTTCGTCTCGAACACATTCAATTTCTGTCACTCCTTCACTATCATTCCCCAAAACTCTGATCCATACATCACAGTTGGTATAATCACTTTCTCATACAGAACTCTACATTCATCCCTAACCCTCTATTCTTCACCACTTGCTTCACTGCCCCCAACACTTTACATCCTCCATTCTCTCTCTAACGTACATCTGCTTCCACTTCACCATTTGCAGCAACATCAGAGCCCAAATACTTAAACTTATCGACTTCTTCAAGTAACTCTCCATTCAACATGACATTCAACCTTGCACCACCCTCCTCGTGCATATCATAACCTTACTCTTACCCACATCAACTCTCGACTTCCTTCTCTCACACACGCTTCCAAACTCTGTCACTATTCGACATAGCTTCTCAGAGTCAGCAACCAATACAGTATCATCTGCAAATAACAACTGATTCACCTCCCACTTATGATCACTCTCGTATATCAGTTTCAATCCTCGACCAAGCACTCGAGCATTCGCTTCTCTTACAGCTGCATCAACAAACAAATTGAACAACCATAGCAGCGTGAATGCGCGCGCGCGCACACATGTAACACACACACACACACACACACACACACACACATATATATATATATATATATATATATATGTATATATATATACTTTAATTGGAATTTAAATTTGTAATTTTGCACAGATAGTTTACTGAATCCTGGACTCTAGAATTAGGCAAATATAAGAATGAGAGAGAGAGAGAGAGAGAGAGAGAGAGAGAGAGAGAGAGAGAGAGAGAGAGAGAGAGAGAGAGACGTAAAATTAGATGATTTATCTTTTCATTTATCGTATAAAACTGTATTTCGTCCACGGTATGTAGTCCCTATTGATACCAGATCGAGGGAAGTGTCATCCAAGAGAGAGATAGAGAGAAGGAAAATTATATAAGATTTTAATGTTAAAATCCTATACTGTATATCTATCCTATGAAAGTATTTATGGATAGAGGCGTATGAATTTATTGCATGGATTGCTAGTAAGCTAAGGGTAAGAAAGAGAGAGAGGAAGTGTATGGAACATTAAGGGACAGAGAGGGACTGTAGCTCCCATTAAAAGAGACGTTATGATCTCCAACGCCGGTTCTTGACGGCTCGACTGCCAATTAAAAGATCTTGCATGGGTTATCAACCACAGCCCCAGCTTTTCACAGTGTCAGTTAAATGATATAACGTACCCGACGTTACAAGCGAGCGAATACATACAGTATATACTGAGGAAACGTTTGTAAGTCATTCTTAATTATATGAGTTTACATATCAGTAGCAGTATATAGACTTGAGTTTACGAAAGAAGTAGGAGTCTTGTGAGGGTTTCCTCCGAAATTAAGTTTTCTATATAATTTTTACCATAAAGCATTGTCTTAGATGTGTCTTTATACTCTTTTAGATGAAGTTTAAGATGTCTGTCATGTCTCTGGGAATGACAAAGGCTTGAATGAAATTAGAGATTCATATGTTTTTATGTTAACAGCCTAAAAGAGGTCTCTTTGTTATAGTTTTATAGTTTATGTATATATAGATCTGTTTTAATATTGCTGTTCTTTAGAATATTTTATTTTAATTGTTCTTTATTTCTCATGTAGTTTGTTCATTTCCTTATTTCCTTCCCTTACTGGGCTATTTTGCCCTGTTGGAGCCCTTGGGGTTATAGCTTCCTGCGTTTTCAACTAAGGTTGTAGCTTAGCTAGTAATAATAATAATAATAATAATAGTAGTAGTAGTAGTAGTAGTAGTAGTAGTAGTAGTAGTAGTAGTAGGAGGTTCCGAGGCTCAATTAGTTACATTAGGCACCGAGACTGAATTTTATAGTGTTAAGTTATTTGAATTGTATCCCAATTAATTTTCTGTTGTGATGTTACATAACATAAGTTTCTGTAGATTTTAGACAATACTTCAGTGGTTAAAGCTCTATTATAGATACATTTCAATGTTTTCCCAGTAGTGTTGGTTCTGTGGATCACATCATCCGATATGCCAACTGATATCCAGTCAAGAGCTCAGTCCGTGGAAAGATATGTGAGAACTATCGAGGTGCGGCCGTTGGATATGACCTGTTAGGTAGATTTGCTCCGGTAGAATTGTGCCTTGAAATAGAATTTATTTGCATTCATACGTTGTTACACTTGTCAAAGTATTTTTTTCATGAATCACTGATTTTTGTAGAACCTAAAGTTAGATCTTTTCTACTCCTTTAGTCTTGTCGTTTCGACTGTATTTTATATTAGTGATTTTATGGCGGAAGGGTTCTATACACAATTTGGCTGTTAACTCTTCAACTTTATAAAGATATAAGCAACACTAAGCACCTTTGGTAAGGTTATTTGAAATTAAAAAGATAAAACTGCATTTTAACAGGAAATATTATTTTGATTAGTAATTAATTAAAGTTCCTTGCACTTCCATCGTAACTCTTGCCACATATTATAGATATGTCGTAATTAAATGTTAAGATGGACACGTTTATTAATCAATTGTAATTAATTATCGTGTAAAGAAAGAAAAAAAGCGGATTATAGATATTTTATTTTGTTAATTCTCTTCTTATCCTTTATAGCTCTAACAAAAACACTTGATTTTTGTTTTCTCTAATAAATTCGAAAAAGATTCTGAAGAAGAAAATATTGAATGTTTTCAAGTGGTGATTTCTGTGTTCAAGAAATCTCGAAGTTTGGAAGGCTTCATTTGTTTTGCACTTTGTACCTTCAAGCAGTGATGGCATCCGCACTGATTGTACCTGTCATTCTTGATCAAGCCTCAACTGAGACAATGACAAATCCTACTTTTATTGTTTCCTCTGCATCGATATCATAGCATGATAAGGAGTTGTTTTAGGATTAGGTTTTGACATTCATAAAATAATATATTTCGCTCTTAGGGGGTCACGAATTTTATTTTCAGTTACAGAAGAGCTTCTGTTTTAGTTATTTATTTATTGTTTTATAGAATTCGTTTTTCTTATTCTACACTGGAAATATGATTCGTATTACTTTCTACATTTAGGTATAATACACAAGGGAGGGAGCGAAAATGTATTCAAGAATATTAAAGCAGGATGTTTGATCATCACGAATTTATTAGTCTTAAGCTGATTATATTTGGGAAATCAAAAGAGCGAGTGTAATCATCACTAATTCTCAACCTGTCACAGCGCAGACACATCTGCTTGAACCGTATGCATCAACTTGTATAATGGCATAAAACATAAATATAGATATCAGATATTTTTAGAACAAGATATGAATTATGTCAGAAGTACTGTACTTAGCTTTTCTTGTGGAATGGTCGATTTCCTTAGAGAGAGAGAGAGAGAGAGAGAGAGAGAGAGAGAGAGAGAGAGAGAGAGAGAGAGAGAGAGTTATTGAATATGGAATTGGTTTAAATTTGAAGTTTAATGGGACTTAGGGCGGATGTGAGTAGTCCAAACCGCACCTTTTTTTTCTATAACGGATCACGAAGAGTGTTGACCCTTTATAGCATTCTCTTCATTTCGTGTCTGTAGTAGCTACAGGTGTGTGGAGAGCCACAAAGTGTTTCGGATCATGCATGAAGGAATTAAAACACGTAAAGGTTCCTTTTATTAGCCCTTTCACGATAATGATGAGAAAAGAGTTTCTTTTAATTTCCCATGCACTTTCGTTATTTCAAAAGTTCAAACTTGTGGGAAATGTTTTAAGCCTTTTTATAGTTTATATATGAAGTATTTGTTTTGATGATGTTTCTGATTTTGAAATATTTTATTTTAATTGTTCATTATTTCTCATATCGTTTATTTATATCCTTATTTACTTTCCTCACTGGGCTGTATCTTCTTGTTGGAGCCGTTGTGCATATAGTATCTTGCTTTCTAACTAGGGTTGTAGCTTAGCTAGTAATAATAATAATAATAATAATAATAATAATAATAATAATTGTCCGATAACTAATACTTATTTTACCGAGTATTTTGAACTAAAGAATATTTTTACACTAGTATATTATAGGCCTACTCTTATATCATAGTTTCATGATCAATAAAACCACAGGATTTCATGATTAACTAATCCACAGAAGATGATAAAGATAAGTTAACAGCAAGTGCGTATTCGTCATAAACTCGATCGCTGTCCTATATTGTTATTTTTTTTTTTTATCTTAGTTCAGGTATACGTTCGTTCTATTAATGCAGCGAATAATATGAACTTGTATTGAGCGTTGCATTAATTTTTGTTCAATTTAATGTGCAATGCTCTTAGAATATTCAAGGAAAAAAGATTTTTCATTCTCAAACTCTTGAATTATGGGTTTACAGAGAAGAAAACCAAGAAATAAAAGATACAAGCGAAGATAAAAAGTGCGAAATAGAATTTCCAAAATAATAATTTTCTCAAAGTCTTGAATTGTTGGTTGATGAGAAGAAAACCAAGAAATAACAGATAGGAACGAAAGTAAAAAGGTCGAAATAGAATTACCAAAGTAATAAATTTCTCAAACTCATTCCTTATTGGTGTATAGAAAAGAACACCTGGAAATAAAAGATAGAAGTGAAAAAATAAAAGATAGACGCGAAGGTAAAAAGAAAAAAAAAAACTTCAAGAAAAATAAAAGAAGCGAATGAAGTGGCAGTTCGTGACATTCATCCTGTATTTCCCAGTGGCGGTGAAATACCTTTTTTTTTTCTTCTATCAGTCTCCCGCTAGCGATCCATATCGGGAGCCTCTGCGTTAACGCTCTTCTTTTGTCAATATCACACCGGCGGGTACAAGCGTACAACATACTGCCAAATATCGGTCGCTGACCGAGGGAGAGGCTTGCGTCTTCTAAGCTCTTGTTCCTGTTTTAATTCATATTTTGAATGTTGCAATAAGGTCTGGGATGCCTTTCTTTATGGTTTCAACTATAGTCAATTCTTTTTAGTGAGGCAGATTTGCACCGACTCGCTAGGGTGCCCTTTTAGCTCGGAAAAGTTTCCGGATCGGTGATTCGTTGGACAAGATAATTCTAAGCAATCAGATAGCAGGAAACTTTTCCGAGCTAAAAGGGCACCGCTACGAATAGGTGCAAATGCGTCTCATTAAAAAAGAAAAATTGAATATAACTTTATCTTCACAAACTTCATTGCGAAGGTAATATATTGATAAGCGTGCATGTATTTATTTGTTTGTATGTCTGTTTGTAATTCGCATAACTCAAAAACTATAAGACCGACTCTCATGAAATTTGGTGGGATGATTGGCAATAATCCAAGGACATTTTGATTAGGTTTTGAGAGTGATTGGATCAAAAGTCAAGGCCAAGGTCATGAAAAGGTCGAAAAGTGTTTTTGTTTTTATATTGTGGTCCATTTTTATCTGATTTTCATGAAACTAGTGCCAAATTGTGCATAATTCAATTGCCTATCTCGTGATGTGACGTTGGCGAAGGTATGTGCTCTACAAGTGCCTGTTCTAGTTGTTATTGTTACAGGTTCATTACTTTGAAAAGATGTTTACTCTTTCTAAAGGTTTATAGTTAGTTTAAACTGTCATAAAGATGAACTTGATAAAATGTTTCCCTAATATTCTCAAGTATTGCTACCTTTTGGAGCTGGAATCACCAATTTCATAGGCTATAGTATGAATGTTGGTTCCTCCTTACGCCAGGTTTCAATGTTAATAAGTTCTTTAACATATTTCGAACATCAGTGATGAAACTAATTCGAAAATAAATTGGAAATAATTCCGTATGTCGTATACATTGATGTACAAATGAATGCCGGACAAGTTCTTTTTTTAGCTTTAAAGAAACGATCTGGAGATGTTTTGTAAAAGAAAAAAAGCACTCTATCCAATGTTATGCTAGTCACAAACAGCTCTCTCTCTCTCTCTCTCTCTCTCTCTCTCTCTCTCTCTCTCTCTCTCTCTCTCTCTCAGTATTTAGCTTAGTTTTTTAAATGAGTGTATAATATTCTTATTTATTAAGTAAATGCCCGAGAGTGCAAACAAAAACTACTTTACAGTTAGCATAAACGAACGAAGTTCCAGGTCGGATTTGCTCTTTGTGATTTTTTCAACATAAGTTTATTCATTTGCCATTGTTTTGAAAAGTTTCTTCTTTTGCCACAAAATTTTTTAAACGTTTATCCTTTTGCCACTGTATTAAAACGTTTATCCTTTTGCCACTGTTTTAAAACGTTTATTCTTTTGCCACTGTTTTAAAACGGTTATTCTTTTGCCACCGTTTTAAAACGTTTATTCTTTTGTCACTTTTAAAACGTTTATTCTCTTGCCAATGTTTTAGAACGTTTATCCATTTGCCACCGTTTTAAAACGTTTATTCTTTTGTCACTTTTAAAACGTTTATTCTCTTGCCACTGTTTTAACACTTTTATCCATTTGCCACTGTTTTAAAACGTTTACTCTTTTGCCACTTTGTTTTCTAACGTTTCTTTTGCCACTGTTTTGAACTAGTCAATTTTATTGGTAATTCAGTTGTCTGTAGAAACAGGTTAATAAATGTTTTATCGTGGGCTTATTCAGGACCCGTATACTTACAAAATTGAATCTTAGCGTAGTGCCTACTTATCATGGCTAATTGACTGAAAGTACCGCGCAAGCTAAGCTTACTCGCATTTTAAAGGATCAGATCTCAAATGAGAAGATATCCCGGAAGTTGTAGAGCTATTTTATACCCGTTTAATGAA
>NC_090725.1:101487976-101520476 GCF_036898095.1 Palaemon carinicauda | reverse complement strand
GAGTACTTAGAACTGGTACATTCGGAGACCCCAATCTCCCGAAAATTGCCAAATCTGTCGTGTTGTAGTCAAGGTCCTTTAAAGGACCTTGGTTGTAGTTAGGAAAGGGGGAGGAGCTGGGAAGGGTTGAATCTCTGTGCATATCTATCTTAAATATTTAAGTCATTTTGACAGGTCACATACACTGATATATATATATATATATATATATATATATATATATATATATATATATATAATTAGTTATTCTCAGCACAAACAAGGATGAGAAGATAAAATTAAACATTTGCGAATTCCTCACATTCCAAGGAAGACTTTAACATCTTTGTGAATTTTCTCCATTCTTTATATTCCAAGTTCCCTCCTCTGAATCCTTGAAAGCTGTTTAGGAAAGTTTGTAGTTGTTGTAAAGTTCTGACAATATCCTTTAACATTATGCAACATTTTTAAGAGATGCAATATTTTGTAAACGCTTTCTTTTGAGAATTGCTAACCGTATTAAAACGATATATTATTTGTCATGCCATGTTAGGATGTTTCACTAAAGTTCTTAGGTGAAATGTTTATGTGGTTCTCTTCTGTCTAAAATTGGACAATTAATTTTGGTCATAACACATACTATTATTATTATTACTTGCTAAGCTACAACCCTAGTTGGAAAAGCAGAATGCTATAAGCCCAGAGGCTCCAACTTGGAAAATAGCATGATTTACTTGTAAGTTATGCAAATGACTGCAAGTGGAAGTCTTATGGGACAGAGGTTTGAGGTATTTAGTTTATAGTTAAATTCCAATGATTCATCTTAAGTTCTTTCTTATTTCAATTCCTTTTTTTTAAGTTTTTAAAGTTTATGTATAAAAGATTTATTTTAATGTTACTGTTCTTATAACCTTTTATTTTAATTGTTCATAACTTTTCTTGTAGTTTATTTCCTTATTTCCTTTTCATACTGGGTTATTTTTTCCTGTTGGAGCCTTTGGGCTTATATTACCCTTCTTTTCCAACTTAGCTAGCAATAATAATAATAATAATAATAATAATAATAATAGACATTGTTCATATTTCATGGTGAACATAGCTGTATAATACACTATCCTAACTATCGAAATCTAACTGATCTAACTATCGAAAAACAAAGCATTTCAGGTTAGTAAATTCCGAGACAATCATTCTTGTAATATGTCTCGTCCTTTGTTTATCTGTTTTATCTTCCCTTGGCAAATTTGATGATCCTGAAAAGAAGTTCCGATATATTACTAACACACGAACCTTTTCCCATTTATTTACTTAATTTTCATATTACCCTCAATTATCTCAAATGTCGTTATACTTCAAAACTATGATACTTTTTTACAAAAATTTTCAGGATTCCTTGTGTTTTTTGTTTGCGTTATTTAGTGAAATGCTCGCAGTATTTCAAAATTCAAATTGATATAAGGTAAAACACAAAGGTCGTAGCTACCAATGTTAGTAAAAAGGTAATCTTAATATTAATGGTGTTTAGCTGTGTAAAATCTACTGTCATTCTTGTTAAAACTGTCATATATATATATATATATATATATATATATATATATATATATATATATATACATACACACACACACACACATATATATATATATATATATTTATACACACACACACACACACACATATATATATATATATATATATATATATATACATATATATATATATAAATATATATTATTGAAAATGCCTTAACCTCCCAATAATCGCAGGGGAATATTCCTAAATTTATTAAGTCTGGGATATCCTTCCTTCTCGAATTCATTTTAATTGCCTTAAATTGTATTATCTGTGGTATCAGGTTTTAAAAGCACCTCTTCAGGTGAGAAAGCCATCATAAGGCAGTAAAACGTTTCTTCTGATTAGTCGATACGGATGAAAAGCGCGATAAAGTTCCGAGACGTGTCAAGTCTGCATTGCGACAACACATGTGTTCTCGACGTATCGTGTCTCGCTTGATTAATGCTGTCAGAAATTTTGCACATTCGATTATCCCAAGGATGAACGTGTACGACTCCGCACGCAGAATAACCCTGGCTGCCGTCTTTGCCTCTTTGCCACTTTGCAAAGCAACTGTCATTGACTAATGGAGGTGACGATACTGGGCTCAGTGGTAACAGAATTTGATCATGTAACATTTAGCCTCTTAAAAAATGAAAGAAAATCGATGAAAAAGTTGGGGAGATTGAAACTTTAAAATAAAATCGAAATTACTCAATTAATAAGGAATCCTCTCATTAGAAAAACTATATAAAATATCACAAGTGATTATTGTGAACTTTAATGTAGACGCTTTGATGATGGGTTTCTTGAGAATAGTGCAAAGGTGCCCTGTGTGCTTTTGCCACCTTGAGTACGCAACACAACTTTGAATATGTAACAACCGATGTTCTTTACTCCATTTGTTCTATTGATATTAGATACTTTAATATTGGTGTTATTCTATTTTTGGTTTACCATTTATTACATAATTTTAAAACTATTATGATGGTGAAATCTGAAATAAAACGATTTGCCACTTTTACTAGTAATTAGAATCATTAACTTTTTTTTTTGTAGGTGGTGGGGCGATAATGACGATGATAGCGTACATCCTATAATTTTTATAATAGCGTTCAAATTAAAAAAAAATACATTGATCACACGATGGAAAGGAACTCTACTTTATGTGATTCTAGATTTTAGACGATTATAGAAAACTTTCTGGGTAATCGAGCTGAGAGAGAGAGAGAGAGAGAGAGAGAGAGAGAGAGAGAGAGAGAGAGAGAGAGAGAGAGAGAGAGAGAGAGAATCAAAGTAAGATAACTTTGTAATATTTGAAAAGTAGGTTTGAAGTGTTGATGTGCTTGTATTAAGTGTAAAATATATTCATTCATGTTTTTTAATTTGGAGCTCTTCATATACTGTATTTATGCAGTACAAGTTTCCTGAATATCGATTGTCGGAAGATACTCGTATATTTGGTTTACTTATTCTTTGAGTTAGGGACTGTTCACATTCTTATGAAATGGTAGCGTTGGGTGAAGAAATGTTCAATTTGGTAATGAAATCCTAGCATTGTTGTTCATTTTGATAATCAGAATACAATACAACTTACCAGTTCCTCTTGTCACTGAGCAACACTTGCCCTTTTAATTTTATTAAAGTTATTTGCCCTACGAATTCGGTTGGAATTGAAACCTTGTTTACTGTTAGCTTATTGAAAAGGGTTGTAGACTTTATATGGGATTTGATCCCATCCCCTTACTTTCAGTAACCCCCCCCCCCCTTTTTTTTTTTTATAAAAGATTAAACCCTTTACCATAGTGTGTGTGTGTTCATGAATTGTTTTTGAGGATATGAAAGAGTTGTTATGCTATGTGTATGAAAAGCAAAAGTAGATGGCAGACACAGAGAAAACCTTTTTGGTAAATGTGTGATAACTTATGTAAACGAGAAGAGAGAGTCTTTTGGAGAAGGATTTATAAACATTAAAAGTTAACGAAGAGTCTTGTGTAGAAAGGTTTAGAAACACAACCGAGATGGAAAGAGACATATGGAGAAGGATTTGGAAGCGAAAATGAGAAGTGAAGCTTTTGGGAATATCTTTAGTTATTTTGCATTGAGGTGATTGTTTGAAATACATGGTTTTTAAAAAAATCAAAAATATATTTAGAAAGGATTTGTTGATGAATAGATTTTGTTCGATTAACTGTTGGTACAAAGTTGATGGAAGACCAAGTTGAGGGTGGCTGGATGTATATCTGACCACTATATGTTTGAAGCGTAAGTAAAGATAAATATAAGTTCAAGTTCTATATGAATTGGTGAAAATGGGGCTGTCATTGTAATCATGGCCGGTGAGTTTGATAAGAAAGCCGGGAGAAAAGCCTTTAAGAGGAAAGTAGATGCAGTATGGCCTAAGTTGAAGTTGCACAGGTAGAAGCAGTTTCACGCAATGCATAAGATTCTATAATGGAATAAGGAGGTTAATTCGTATTGGGCAGTAGGAAAGGGTAATATAAAGGGTAGGTATAGGAAATAAGGAATGGAAGGTTTATTGCGGGAAAAAGGAGCGCAGTAGCGTAGTAGAAAAGATTATATGCAAGTATTCAGGAGGATGGTTAGGAGAGTCAAGAGGAATAACAAGAGGACAAAATATAATAGAGGGGAGACAGTAATCCAGAATTTTAGGAAGTTTGGTGAACGTAAGAACGTAAATGGTGAAAGAGAACTGATGAAAAATTGATCTCGGATTAGAATTTACAAATGGAGAGAGGTATTCTGAAGTGAATTCAGTCCTGAATGTCTTAAAGAAATCAGATGGATATGGAAATTTGAAAGGCAGGGCTGGCTAGCATAGTAATTACGCGACTTAGTATAAGTTTGGGAATTCTAGGTAGAGTAACAGCTGTCGACAAAAGGAATTCTCTGAAAAGTAATAAATGCAAAGACATCAGGAGTTGATGGAATTACAAGTGAGTTTCTGCGATACGGTGGTGATAGTATGATTGAATTTTAGTCTGAGTTTCTCATTTTAGATATGTTGAGACTAAAATAGGCTCTAAAAGAAGGGAGGACTGTGTTCTTATTTGAAGGTAAAATTGACGAAGGAGATCAACGGTCATAACGTTACTTAGCAAGCCAAGAAAGGTATATTTTTAGACTGTGAATGAAACTATAATAGGGAGAGAATTGTGTGCTATAAGACAAGGAAAAAATTACAATTGAAAGCTCTGTAATAGTTATGTGAGAATTTGGAAAATACAGAGAAAGGCTGTGCGTGACATACATGGACATGGAAATGGCTTCTAATAGAATTGAAATAGTATAGCAAGTGTTAGAGTTTGTAGGGTCCAGAAGATGAGGTGGTGAGTGGGACTTAAGAGTTTCATTTCAGAATCGAAGTCTACAAGGATAGGATACAGTATGTTTGACGAGTTTGGTTTTAGAGCGGCTATGAGACTGGGGTGCGTAATTTATATTTGAATATTATCTAAGGTTAGGTCAGAAAGATGAGTCAGTATATATGCAAAAATGTAGGATAAGAAATTTATTCGTGAATGAATTCTTTGATTTTAATGAATAGAAAAGATATGATATTAGTAGTAGAATAGTGTATGCAAGGAATGTTGCAGGGTATGGGCTAAAGATCTAAAAGATTTTATGGAAATCAAGATGGAAATACATGAAATTTTCTCAGTGAGAGGGAAACAAATGAGTAATGCAAATGAAAGAAAAATCACTTAAGTTTGTCGATTATCTGTATGCGTCATATATATAGCTTTAAAAGAATTGAAAGGGCAGAAAATGTCGGGATACATAGAAGATGTAATATTATAAGCTCAGGTGAAAGAATCACTCAGTGTTTTTTAAATGGTTAGGACACGTAGGAGGAATGGAGGATGACAGGTGCATAAAACCAGTATAAAATTTGTGATGGGTCAAGGTGAGGGAAGTAGTGCAGAATGGTTGGGCGTGTTGCTGATAAACCATCAATGTAGAAGTGGTTAATTTAACATTTTGAAAAATTGCAGACAAAGAATTTTACCATTATTATTATTATTATTATTATTATTATTATTATTATTATTATTATTATTATTATTATTATTATTAGCTAAGCTACATCCCTATTTTGAAAAGCAGGATGCTATAAACCCAAGGACTCCAACAGGGAAAATAACCTAGTGAAGAAAGGAAATAAGGAAACAGAATGGCATTACCCAAGATTTTGGAGTGTCCTCCTAGAAAAGCTGCTTACCATAGCTTAAGTCTCTCTTCCACACTTATCAAATGGAAAGTAGCCACTGAACAATTACAGTGCAGTAATCAGCCTCTTGAATGAAGAAGAATTTTCCGGTTGTCTTATTGTCAGGTGTATGAGAAAAGAGGAGAATGTGTAAAGAATAGGCCAGACTATTCGGTGTATGTGTAGACAAAGAAGAAATGAGCCTTAACCAGAGAGAGGTCCAAGTATGAAAAGTGGTGATTGATTTTTGTCTGTTGTCACCTTCAGTTGGGTGAAATGGTGTCGAAAGATTAGTAGCTTTTGTTTTGAAATGAGATAACGGTTTGGGGTTATTAATATTTTTTTTCTAAATTTTCCCAAAATAATATAAAACATGCACCATCATTTTCATTGGGACGAATAAATGCTGTTTATGAATAATGCTGATTTTTAATAGGTTGTCTTAACTTTCTAAATTTTATAGTATATTATCTTGTATTAACTGTATTTTGGAAAAAATACACTCGGATATGCTATTGTTTGTCTTGTCATTCTACTGTTTTTGTTTGAGTAAAAATTTCCATTACCTTTTGTATAGCCTTGGATAAATCCAATGTTACCTTTTCTTTTCGTCTAGATTTATCAATATTCACTTCCCCCTTACCATTATAATGCCAACCTGCTGTAGCTGTAGAAATATGGTGGTCTGATTTATCCTCACACTTGAATTTAGCAGGTTTATAAAGAAAAAGTAAGAAATATTTTAGTGTTCCATGAACTATAAAAGTAGATTCCACTAAGTTACGACTTTCAAATGATAGTTGTCGTTATTGCTATATTGTACTGGAAATTGATAGTTTCAGCTTTAGAGATTAATATTTTTAGGACGAAAGTTATGAAGATTTTAATCCGGTCTAGCATGTTACTGAAACGTGTTATGACGTTACCGTAGACTTAATAACGCTTTTAGTATCATGAATTTAAGGAATGGCTGTAAACTTTAAGCTCGAGATCACAGTATAAACTGATATTTTTTGGTATATTTATGTGCGATGCAAATGCACTCTGTTCCATGCAGCAATGTATTTGTTTATCTTTGTCAACTAGTTGAAAATATATTATTTTGGTTACTGTACCCGAAGTAAAATCACTTTAAACTCTTGTTAAATCTATTTGTTCCTCTTGCTTAGTTAATTAGATATATTTTGGTTAATGCGCCCAAAGTAAAATCACTTTAAAATCTTGCTAAATCTATTTATTTCTTTTGCTTAGTTAATTGAAAATATGTTATTATGGTCACTGTACCCAAAGTAAAATCACTTTAAACTCCTCCTAACATTCTAAAGCGTATATAAAATTTCGAGTAAATAGACCCCATAAAGAGCGAGTGTATTCACGATATAAATGTTCGTAGAATTCAAGTATCATAACTAAGTGTTAATGCCCCCGAGTTATGGATTATTGGTGGGAGAGTCTCGCGTGAACATACGAGGTTCTCTTAAGTTATGAAGATCGCAAGCACACTGTGTAGCAAGCATTTGTCTTGATTAACCTAACATTTCGTTGAAGCAGTATTAAAAGCCAGCTCTTGGGAAACCATTAAATTTTCTCTCTCTCTCTCTCTCTCTCTCTCTCTCTCTCTCTCTCTCTCTCTCTCTCTCTCTCTCTCTCTCTCTCTCTCTCTCTCCTTTTCTTAATTTTGTTACGTTTTTTTTCTTTTTCTTTGAATTTTCTCTTATTTAGCATTGATATTAATACTCCTTCTTTTTACCTTACTTGACCCAATTTTTATAAGGATTGCTCCTCTCTCTCTCTCTCTCTCTCTCTCTCTCTCTCTCTCTCTCTCTCTCTCTCTCTCTCTCTCTCTCTCTCTCTCTCTCTCTCTCTCTCTCATGTGTAGTTTAGCATTTTATCGATATAAGTATCCGTAGGTGTCAATATAATCCGAACACTATGTTATAGCGTGATGTTCTAGTAAAACTAGTTGCCATGCCATGCGGTGGTCATGATAATATCATGAATTTACCAAAATTCCAAAATTATAAATCGCTTTCAAAAGAACATTCTGTAGTTGTATAGGATTTTATGGTTTCAGTATACGTTGTCATACTTTGATATATAGTTAATGGTGTAGCTTTTGCTGCCATCTCCGCCTATGTAATCTGTGTATGTATATATATATATATATATATATATATATATATATATATATATATATATATATATATATATACACACACACACATATATATATATATACATACGGAAATTAAAATAAAGTTATTATATAGAAAATATCATATTTTAATTAGATATAGGAATTATAATTTAAGAAGGAAATATTTAAAGTTATCCGTGGAAATACTACTACTAGAGTGTTATTGGGCCCTTTGACTGCCCAGATAATACTGTACTAGATCCCTTGCTGGTTACGGGTCATTTTTCCGTAGCTACACATGCACCGAATAGTCTGGCCTATTCTGTAATTATTCTTCTATTTCCCCTTACACTTGGCAACACGAAGATAGCCGAAAAAATATTCTTCACTAAAGGGGTTAACTACTGTACTATAATTGTTCAGTGTCTACTTTCCTCTTGGTAAGGATGGAAGAGAGACTTTAGATATGGTAAGCAGTTCTAGGAGGAGGAGACTCTAGAATCAAACTATTATTCTCTAGTGTTGGGTAGTGCCACTGTCTTTGGGTAGAGGTCTTTTGCTTGAGGGTACACCCAGGCATGCTATTTCTTATTTCCTCTCCTCACTGGCTATTTTCCCTGATGGAGTTATTGGGCTTATATCATCCCGCTCTTTTAACTAAGGTTGTGGCTTAGCTAATAATAATAATGATAATACAGGATGGCAGGGTAAGGAAAGGTCACCAATTTTGGAAAGCAAAGGAGGTACTTTAAAAGTATATATGTAAGGAGACTAAAGTATTATAGGATGTTGAAAAGTTCTACAATACAGTATCATATCCCATAGAAATGACTAGAGATTAGGAAACTAATTCATGAAAGGATTGCCTGGCATGTTAGGCCGAAAGCATCGCAAGATGCAGCAGTATGGCTCAAAAGCGGTCGAATAAAGCTCAGAATTCGTGCTAGGGAATCAAGTGAGTATGATGACTTCCAGATTGATTTTTTATTTGATAAATCTTATTTGGCTTGCACATTATTTTGCTAAAATAGAACACAAAATACCCCAACTTCATTTTTTTGGTGGATCATGTTCTGGTTTATAGTAGTTTTACCCAATAATAGTCTTTATTTTAAGTGGCATATGTGATGTAGTGTGTGTGTGTATACACACCCACACACACACACACACACACACACACACATATATATATATATATATATATATATATATATATATATATATATATATATATATATGTGTGTGTGTGTGTGTGTGTGTGTGTGTGTGTGTGTAATTACACGTACACAAATTACGTAAAATTTTTGATGTTTTAATTTGTTATTGTGGTTTAAAACTTGTATAGATAACTTATTTTATATTCTCACATTATTTTAACCTTACAGTAGGCCCCTACGTCATTAATCTTTGTTGTTACAAATATGCATATTAGTCAATCTTATACACAAACCAAGTAGTTAAATGTGACTGTGATGGTCTCAGAAATGGTTAAAAATGCATATAAGAAGAAAGCCCTCTTATTCATCACAATTTTGTATTTTCCATTTACAGGCAGCACGTTTTAAGGTAGGAACTCATATTAAACGTACTCACCGACTCAAATCTAATTTTTCACACCTCTGAGCTTTCATAATGAGAATGGCCTAATCGAACGCAGCACTTCCACTTGGCCAACTCGAGTATGAGGCGACGGCACCTTTGTGTGGGGCTTTCTGTTGTCACAGACACTGTTGAACGACTGAGCGTGCTTGCTTAACGGATACGCAGGACCAAAGCAAATCATGCGGCGATGCTTGCTTCATAAGATAACTGTCAATTCAGCACAGATAATTTACGCTTTTTTTCGGTATTGGATTATATTGTCTCTGCACTAATATGTTTTGCTTATACACGATTCAGGGCTGTAATGGGACCGGCCAGTATTATCACATGAGTTATAACAGTCGTACTTTACTGTTTAACTACCGTATTTCCACAGTTTCATACGCAATATGTCTGCTAATATCACTAATTCCTGTGTGTCTATATTTTTTTTTTTGTATATGCTTTCGTTTGATGTTTCTTGATATCTTTTTGAATGATTTATAATTTTTTCCTTGCTACGCCCTCCAAACTAGTCACACATTGATACACACGCACGCACATACACACACACACATATATACACACACACACACATATATATATATATATATATATATATATATATATATATTGTGTGTAATTTTTTTCGCTCTTTATATATATATATATATATATATATATATATATATATATATATATATATATATATATATATATATAGTTAAATACTATATCATCAGAAATTTTACGTTTTTAAACAAATTTGTTTATGTTCTGAATTATGTCTTCAGGATTTACAGAAAGACATAATCGAGAGTTACTTTCCATTTCTTGAACTCTAGTAATACATTCTTTCAGAAACTTTTTTTCCCCTAAATATACAAGATAATGAGAAATTGAGAGAAGAATGTGTTTGGATATGTGTGTATTATGAGCGAGAGAGAGAGTTTAGGGAAGCATTGGAGTGGAGAGTTGCAGAAGGCAGATTAGACCATGAAATAGTCAGAGATAAATTAGAAATGGAAGGTAGTTGTCATTGAATAGGGAACGCGCATAAAATGGCATAGGCAGTAACTTAAACAAGTTAGATAAATACGTAAGAAATAAAAGTAGCACATAAATATGTATTGCATAAAACTAAGGATTTATGAGGTGGGTAGGAAGTATGCATAGACTTGTATGAAGATGAAAAACCAAGTGCGTATTATAATAATGCAATAAGAAATTACGTGAAGGAACATAAAGGAAAAGAAAGTTTAGAACTTTACATATTCTGAAAGTGTGTAGAACAAGGATGTCTACTAGAAAGGGAAAGACAAAGAAGAGAGGCAATGAAAACAAAGGCGTAAATTTATTATTATTATTATTATTATTATTATTATTATTATTATTATTATTATTATTATTACTAGCCTAGCTATAACCGTAGTTGGAAAAGCAAGTTTCTGTAAGCCCAAGGGCTCCAATAAGGAAAAATAGCCCAGTGAGGAAAGGAAATAAGGAAATAAATAAATGGTGAGAACAAATTAACAATAAATCATTCTAAAACAGTAACAACGTCAAAACAGATATGTCATATATAAATTATAAGAAGATTTAAGTCAGCCTGTTCAACTTAAAAACATTTGCTGCAACTTTGAACTGTTGAAGTTCTACTGATTCTACTACCCGATTAGGAAGATCATTCCGCAACTTGGTCACAGCTGGAATAAAACTTCTAGAATAACTATGTAGTATTGAGTCTCATGATGGAGAAGGCCTGGCTATTAGAAATAACTGCCTGCCTAGTATTACGAACAGGATGGAATTATCCAGGAAGATCTGAATGTAAAGGATGGTCAGAATTATGAACGACGGTGCCAAAGATTAATATCTAGGTCAGGAAAAAGAAACTTAATAGACCGTAAGTTTCTGTCCAACAAATTGAGATGAGAATCAGCAGCTGAAGACCAGACAGGAGAGCAATACTCAGAACAAGGTATAATGAAAGAATTACTAAATGTTGGGAGATGGACAGTGTACTGGAAGGAATTGTTGGTAGTAGGTTGGCCTATGCACCAGCCACCTGTTGAGGTACTAGAGAGTCATTTGGTCCAGATATTACTGAAAAGCATTGATCTCTGGTTACGGCTCATTTTTCCATTACGTTGCCAGATAGTGCAACGTTGGACCCCTCTCTTGTTACGGCTCATTATTCTTTCGCTCACACATACACTGAATAGACTGGCTATTCTTTATACATTCTCCTCGTTCCTCATGTACGAGATAGCACTGAACAAACCGAACAGTTCCCCACTCTTCTTGGAGAATGACACTCCTAAATCAAACCATTGTTTTCTAGTCATGGGTAGTGCCATAGCCGCTGTATGATGGTCTTCCACTGTCTTGCGGTAGAGTTCTCTTGCGTGATGGTATACTCAGGCACACCATTATATTTGTCTTCTCTTTCTCCTCTTTTATATATATATATATATATATATATATATATATATATATATATATATATGTATACACACACACATATATATATATATATATATATATATATATTATTTATATATATATATAAATGGAGTGTTGGGCAGGGTTAATAGAATTGCCATGAATTCCTGGTGGAGGACTTTTACCTATATGGTTCTCTATCTTTCTCTATGGTATTCATTTTTAAAGATTCGCCACTGTCCTTTCAATTCAAGTAGCTATCCTGGAGGGTACTAAACCTTGCATGGTGTGTCGACTCCGCCATATTGACTAATTTTATCAGTCATTTTGGCTTTAGTCTATGAGCTGCATTTTTATTTTTTCTATATATTCGTGTACAACTTTTTTTTATCATTATTGTTAAGTATATTTTCATGTATGATGAGACACTTTTCGTTGATTTTAATTCTAAATTTGTTTGATGATATTGAGCAAAATCCATGATTCTATGTGTTCTAGACTTCACCAGTGTCGTCTAATATATTGCAATATTCGTGGGCTTCATGACAATATGAGGCCTCCAAACAGTAAGATATTATATTATGCTCAGATACTTTGGTCTCTCAACTGGGGCACTTGTTTGAAATAATTTAATTATTCCAGGATTTATATGAAATCCCAAGCAGACTGGAATGGGATTTTGCATGATCTTTTGTGCTTGAATTGGTCACAATTATATAATAGTGTAGATCCTGTTGTCCCTTTGAATGAAAATCTAGTCAACATAATTGATAGGCGTATCCCTTCTCGTGTGCTAAGGTACCGAAGGACAAACCGTGGTTCAATGATGATTGCAGACGTGCTTATTTGGAGAAGCAGGAGGCCTATCACCTTTGGAAGGGTAACAGATCAGATTTGACCTGGAGCAACTATACTCAGCTTCGAGCTTTTGCTCAGAGAGTTTATGCCTCAACTGAAAAGGAGTACAATTTAATCATAAAAGAAACCCTCTCTGGTACAACTCAGGAACATAAATGGTGGTCTACCCTTAAATCTGCACTCTTTGGTGTAGATGCAACAGTTCCTCCTTTACTTAAACCAGATGGCTCAGTCACTCACTGTCCAAAGGAAAAGGCAACCCTTTTGGCTGACGTTTTTGACAGTAAACAGAGTAATGAAAAACTTGAACTTCCTCATTCCTGTTTTCCTGAGGCTAAACTAACTAGCTTTTCGATCTCGTGAGATTAAATCTCTGTTGATGGACCTTGATGCTTATGGAGGTGTAGACCCTAATGGTATTTTTCCTTTGTTTTTTATAAAGACAGCAGATTTCTTAGCTCCAAAGTTATCTGTTATTTTACGCAAGTTAGCAAGAAGAGGAGCTTTTAGCACTTGTTGGAGAATTGGTAATGTTACTCCTCTATGTAAATGTGTTTGTGGTAGCTCAAGTCCCACTGATTACCGCCCAATTTCCATAACTCCCATATTATCTAAAGTTTTTGAACGTCTTCTGGCAAAATGTCTTAATGGGTTTGCTGAAGGTAATCATCTACTCCCTAGTTTGCAATTTGGTTTTCGGAAAGGCCTTGGAGCATGTGATGCCCTTCTTACAATCTCCAACGCAGTACAGAAATCCCTTGATTGTGGTCGGGAAGTTCGTATGATTGGCCTTGATTTTAGTGCTGCCTTTGACCGTGTTAATCATGAGGCCCTTGTTTTCAAACTGAAACAGTTGGGAGTGGGTGGGTCGTTTCTTAGCATTATTATTGATTTTTTAAGTAGTAGATCTCAAAGAGTTGTTGTTGATGGGCACCATAGTGAGTATAGGAATGTGATATCCGGTGTTCCACAGGGTAGTGTTCTTGGCCCATTACTTTTCATACTATATACACATGACATGTGGTTTGGCCTAGAAAATAAGCTTGTTGCATATGCAGATGATGCTACTCTCTTTGCATCAATTCCATCCCCTGAATGTAGATCTGGGGTTGGTGAATCCCTTAATAGAGATTTAGCTAAAATTAGTGCATGGTGCAAATTATGGGGTATGAAGTTGAATCCTAACAAAACTCAAAGTATGATTGTAAGTAGGTCAAGGACGGTGGCTCCTCAACATCCGGATCTCAGTATTGATAATGTTTCTTTAAATTTGTATGACTCTTTCAAAATTTTAGGTGTGATTCTCGACAGCAAATTTACTTTTGAGAAACATATAAGGTCTGTGTCTTCTTCAATTGCACAAAAAATTGGCTTATTGAGAAAGTCTTTTAAGATATTCGGTGATCAATCTATTTTGAAGAAGTGTTTTAATTCTTTTATTCTACCTTGTTTTGAGTATTGTTCTCCTGTCTGGTCTTCAGCTGCTGATTCTCATCTTAATTTGTTGGACAGAAACTTACGGTCTATCAAATTTCTTATTCCTGATCTAGATATTAATCTCTGGCACCGTCGTTCAATTAGTTCATTATGCATGTTGCATAAGATTTTTCATAACTCTGATCATCCTTTACATTCAGATCTCCCTGGACAATTCTGTCCTGTTCGTAATACTAGGCAGGCAGTTAATTCTAATAGCCAGGCCTTCTCCATCACAAGACTCAATACTACGCAGTACTCTAGAAGTTTTATTCCAGCTGTTACCAAGTTGTGGAATGATCTTCCTAATCGGGTTGTTGAATCAGTAGAACTTCAAAAGTTCAAAGTTGGAGCAAATGCTTTTTTGTTGACCAGGCGGACATGAGTCTTTTTATAGTTTATATATGACATATTTGTTGTTGACGTTGTTAATAGTTTATATATGATATATCTCTTTTGATATTACTTTTTTTAGAATGATTTTTTGTTAATTTGTTCTCTTCAGTTATTTATTTCCTTATTTCCTTTCCTCACTGGGCTATTTTTCCCTATTAGAGCCCCTGGGCTTATAGCATCCTGCTTTTCCAATTAGGGTTGTAGCTTGGATAGTAATAATAATAATAATAATAATAATAATAATAATAATAATAATAATAATTAAGAAACCAATGATTTTGAAACGGGATGCCATTCCTACGGCAAGGGGAATGGCTGTATATATTAGGACTGAGTACCTTCCTTTTCATAAGTCCTGCTAAGAATGTGGATGACATGAAATTCAGGTCAATAAAGTTTGTGGCAGGCATAAGCATTTGTATTAGTGTTCCATCTATGGGAATCCAGACATGAATAAGTCTATATTCGCTTTTCTTCTTACCATTATAGCTATGATACAAGATGATGCCAAAAAGGCTCGTTTTGTGTTTGTTTGTGATTTCAATGCCCACCATAGGATATGGTTAAATTCATTTTCTCCTACTGGTCACCATGGCTTAAGAGCTTTAGACTTTGCTTTTGAATTAAGATGTGAGCAAATCATGAACGAGGGTACTCAAAGGTCTGGTAACTGCATGGACCTAGTATACACTGACTTCCCTGGTGTCATAGCAACCAAGGTTGGTCCTCGAGTTGGGATCATACCTCAGTGTTGTTAGTAATTTAGACTGAGCAGCTTGTCGCTGATGTGGCCTACTCATTTAAGATATACAATGGATTGGCTTTTTGAATGATATTTTGTATTAGATTTAATCAATTCTATAATTAAATGACAATCAAGTCAACATAATTGATAGGCTTATACCCTCTAATGTGTTACAGTACCGAGTGAAGGACAAGCCCTTGTTCAATGATGATTATAGACGCACTTATTTAAAGAAACTGAAGGCTTATCATCTTTAGAAAGGCAACAGATAAGATTTGACTTGGAATAACTTTACTTAGCTAAAAGCTGTTGCTCAGAGATTATTCTTTAATTGAAAAGAAATACAATTTGACCATAACTGTAACAAACCAGGAGCATAAATGGTGAACTACTTTCAAATCTGTACTCTTTGGTGTAGACTTAACAGTTCCTTCTTTACTTAAACCTGATAGCTCTGTCACTCACTGTCCAAAGGCTAAGGCAATCCTTCTAGCTGATGTGTTTGACAGTTAACGTAATTATGAAAAACTCGATCTGTCTCAGCCTGTAAGTCTGAGGTTAAACTAGCTAGTTTAGCTTTTTGATTGATTGATTGATTTAAAGTTTTCTGGTCAATCAATTAATCATTAGCTTTTTGATCCTGTGAAATTAAAACACTTGCTGAACCTTTATCCTTATGGGTGTGTAGACCCAAATGACCTTTTTTTTTTCCTTTTTTCATCAAGAAAGCTGAGGTCGTAGCTCCTATGTTGTCTGTTATGTTTCACAGATTAAAAAGAAGAGGTTCTTTTTGCCTTTGTTGGAGCATTGGTAATGTTACTCCATTATGTAAATATGTTCGGGGTATCTGTAGCCATGCTGATTAATGCCCAATATCCATAACTCCCATATTATCTAAAAGCTTTTAATATCTTAGGGAAACGTCTAAATAGGTATGCTGAAGTTAATCATCTGTTCTCTTGTTTGCAGTTTGGCTCTCGCAAAGGCCTTGGAGCATGTGATGCCCAATTCCCATTGCTATACAGAAATTTCTTTGTTATGGTCAGGAAGTTTGTAGGGTTGGCCTTAATTTTTGTGCTGCTTTTGTCCATGTTAATCATGGGCCTTTTCTTAGGATCACCATTAATATTTTAAGAAATAGATTGCAAAGAGTATTTGTTAATGAAAAAAATAGTAACTAATAGAAATGTACTATCTGGTGTTCCTCAGGGAAGTGTTCTCGGTCCATTAGTTTTAATACTTTATATGCATATGTTGCTTAGGCTTAAAAACAAGTTTGTTGCATATGTAGATGATGCTACTTACTTTTTATTGATTCCACCCCATGAACGCTGTCCTATGGTTGCTGAATCCCTAAAAAGGTCTAGCTAAAATTGGTTTATGGTAGAAAATTGTGGGGATGAAGTTGAACGTTAGTAAAACACTTAAGTATTTTTGTAAGTTGCTCAAGGACAGTGGCTCCTCAACATCCGGATCTTTGCAGTAACAATGCCTCTTTTCCTATGAGTAACTCATTTTAAAATCTAGGTGTGATTCTTGATTGCCATTTAATTTTAGAAACACATTCTGTCTGTTTCTTATTCAATTGCTGCAGAAATAAATGGTTTATTAAGAGTCTTTTAAAATTTTTGGTGATCAGTCTATCCTGAGGAATGTTGTATTGTTCTCCTGTATGGTCCTCAGCTTCTGACTTTCATCTCGACTTATTGGGCAAAAACATGCGGTCTATTTTATTCTTTATTCCTGACCTGGATATTAACCTCTCGTACCATCGCGCAGTTAGTTTTGCGTGTTGCATTTATTTTTTATTTTTTTTATTTTTTTATAATTCAGACCAGCATTTGCATTCAGATCTTCCCAGACTGTACCGTCGTGTACGTATTATGAGGTTTACATTTGATTCTGATAGTCTTGTCTTTTCCATTCTAAAGCTCAATTCTACACAATATTCAGGAATTTTTATTCCAGCTGTGACCAGATTGTGAAATTGGTGGTTGAATCTGAAATTGGTGGTTGAATCTGTAACTTCAGAAGGTCAAAATTGTTGCAAATGCTTTCATGTTGAACAGGTTGGCATTAGTTTCTTTTCATAGATCATTTATGGCAGATCTATTTTATCGTTGTTACTGATTCTAGAATATTTCATGTTTCTAGTTATTCTTTGATTATTTCCTATCCTCGTTGAGCTACCTCCCCTTGTAGCATCCTGATTTTCCAACTAGGGTTGTAGCATAGTTAATAATAATAAAAAGAAGGAACGTACAATGGGAAAGTGGATCGAGAATAGGTCTAATAAGAGGTTGCAATTTTGTATCATATGATGTGAGGTTTTAGTCGATTATGTGTATGTACTGTAAGGTGAAAGAGGAGTGTGGTATGTGTGCATAACAGAAAGTTTCTAAGGTTCCGATCAATTATAGATGTGGTTTCAATGTGGAAGAGAAGTTAGATAGAATATTTGGGAATTTGTTTGGGATATTTTAACAGAAAACTGGCAGATTAACTGGGGCTAACAACTAGATTTAGAAAGAGAGAGAGAGAGAGAGAGAGAGAGAGAGAGAGAGAGAGAGAGAGAGAGAGAGAGATTCTGTACTTGTGCGTTTGTTGTGAGATACTTACTTTAAGTTCGGCAGTAAAGAGAGCATGCTGCTTTGGCCCAGCCGTAGGAAAACTTTTGATTTACTGACGGTTGAGAATATGTGGGTTACAAGTAAATTAGGTGAGAGTACCCTTTTCTTTTTTTATATAAATGTAGGTTACTCGGGCAGTGGTGTATCTAAAGGGAATGACGAGATAACTAAACTCTCTTAAAAGATGGAACAAGAAATGTGGAGACGGCGAGATAAATCGTTTGAGTAATGCAGAGTAAATATCGTTTAAAGATTCACAAGTGCAGATATGTTAAAAAGATACTTTTGCTTAGGGAGGTGTCATTGAGGATATACTGTAATGTGTAATTCAGATCTTTTTATTATTATTATTATTATTATTATTATTATTATTATTATTATTATTATTATTACTTGCTAAGCTACAAACCTAGTTGGAAAATCAGGATGCTATAAGACCAGGGGCTCCAACGGGGAAAATAGCTCGGTGAGGAAAGGAATCAAAGAAAATAAAATATTTTAAGAAGATCAACAACATTAGAATGAATATCTCCTATATAAGCTATAAAAACTTAACAAAACAAGAGGAAGAGAAATAATATAGAATAGTGTGCCCGAGTGTACCCTCAAGCAAGAGAACTCTAACCCAAGACAGTGGAAGACCATGGTACAGAGGCTATGGTACTACCAAAGATTAAAGAATAAAGGTTAGATTTTGGAGTGTCCTTCTCCTTGAAGAGCTGGTTACTATAGCTAAAGAGTCTCTTCTACCTTTACATAGAGAAAAGGGACCACTAAACAATTACAGTGTAGTAAGAAGAATTGTTTGGTAATCTCAGTGTTGTCAGGTGTATGAGGACAGAGGAGAATATGTAAAGAATAGGCCAGCCTATTTAGTGTGTGTAGGCAAATGGAAAATGAACTGTAACCAGAGAAAAGGATCCAATGTACTACTGCCTGGTCAGTTAAAAGACTCCATAACTCTCTAGCGGTAGTATCTCAACGGCAACGGGTGGCTGGTGCCCTGGCCAACCTACTACCTACGAAAGGAAGAAGGAAATAGAGACTTAAGAAGTGATGGATAAACTAAATGATAAATTGTCATCAATAAATTAAAGTTTTGAATATGGAGGTGAGCGATGCAATGAGTTTTAGGGGGTCGAGACGATGCTTATGAGGATTTTAATGAAGCTATGAAGTTGCTCTAGTTAGGGAAGTTTTATATTCAAGGGGATCCTGTCTCTCTCTCTCTCTCTCTCTCTCTCTCTCTCTCTCTCTCTCTCTCTCTCTCTCTCTCTCTCTCTCTATATATATATGTATTTATTATATATATTTATGTATTCATATCTGTATGCATATGCGCGCGCTCACACACACACACACACACACACATATATATATATATATATATACATATATATATATATATATATATATATATATATATATATACATATATATATATATATATATATATATATATATATAAACTCAATATGAAATTTACCCTAGAACCAAGGGGATTTGCATACATATCCATAAATACACATACAGTATAAACATATACCGGTATATATATATATATATATATATATATATATATATATATATATATATATATATATATATACACACACACCAGTATATATTTACACTGTGTGTCTGTGGATATGTATACAAATCCCCTTGGTTCTAGAGTAAATTTTACTTCGAGTTGATTTTTTGGTCTATATATATATATATATATATATATATATATATATATATATATATATATATATATATATATATGTGTGTGTGTGTGTGTGTGTGTTTGTGTGTGTGTCTTTCTTTTGCAGATATGATAAGAATGCCAGTATTTTAATGTTAAACGAATTTATATCTTGAACCAGATCAAATAAATGACTCACCTGAGTTTGTAATCTGTTAAATGAGAGTGCTATGAAGAATAGACATACGTGTGTTTAAAGAATTCTAAGCTTTTCATGTTGCTTCATTTCATCATTGTTGCTCTCATTTACTGCTGTTTTATTCGTACGATTTTAAGATAAGCATTGAATCCTCTTCATTTATATTAGATATGTTCTTTATATACTTCGAATGAAGTGACGCATATAAATGAGTAAGTGGAAGCCAGCGTAATTTCAAAGGCAGCAGGAGGTGATGGCACTCTGAACTTTGGCGGTGAGTGTTGAAGACACTGCGTAAGGCTTCTCTGTTTTTTAAATGTACCCAGAAATATACACTGCGAACATACTTTGAAGTTGCTTATTTCTGTTTACTTTAAAGTTGCTTGCTTCTGTTTACTTTGAAGTTGCTTATTTTTGTTTACTTATAATCCATTCAGACCTATTGCTTACCTCTATAGGATATGCAGAGAAAAAGATAGGGGTAATTCTAAAATAAATCATATACAGTACTATAATACGGATTACTACGTTTTATATTGTAGGATATTCCGTGTTGTAAAAATCCATTGACTTTCCATTATTATTATTATTATTATTATTATTATTATTATTATTATTATTATTATTATTATTATTATTATTATTATTATTATTATTATGCAATTAATTCCATGAGGTAAAAGGTTTGGGCTGGTATAATGAGTTTCAGAATGATATGTATATAACGAATATTCGAGAATAAAGAAAAAGGAAGAATATGAAATAGAAACAAAACAAATATTACTTAGTCGCTCACGAATGGTAGAGGCAAGGAACAATGACAATGACCTAGCTAGCTGGACGATGCCTCAGAGACATTTGCTCAACGCCCAAGGGCCCTCTTCACCCATGCTAGGACCATGGAAGGCCAGGCAATGGCTGCTGATGACTCAGCAGGCAAGCCTTTAGGCTTCAAGAAACCCTCCATCCTTAGTTCACAAGGATGGTGAGATTGCAGACACTACAAGAAACTATTGAACATGAGAGAAGCTCGAACCCCAGGCCAACAGATCACCATGGAGGGATTTTTCCAATAGGCCACCGCAACCCGTAAGGAAACTTTTGTTTATGTGATTAGAAAAGTAATCAAAACATCCATTTAGCGGTGAGGTACTACATTCCATTTAGGATTGCGGTGGCCTATTGGAAACGTCCCTGCCTGGTGATTTGCCCGAGTCCCGCTAAAGCTCGATATAGTCGTATAGTGTCTACAACCGCACCATCCTTGTGAGCTAAGAATGAGGGATTCTGGGGAGTCTATAGGTCTATCTGCTGAGTCATCACCATCCATTGCCTGACCCTTCCTGGTCCCAGCTAGGGTGGAGAGGGGGCTGGGGTGCTGATCATATGTATGTGTGTATATATGGTCAGTCTCTTGGCCATTGTCCTGCTAGCTAGGACATTGTCGCTCTCCCTTGACTCTGGCTTTCATGACCAGCTTTTAAACCTTTAAGAACCGAGGCGCTGAAAGTTTTCAACTGCGTAATGAAAAAAATATATAGGAATTGATTATTTGTTATTATGATATTGATTATTGATCTATCATGACTTTATCGTTCCAAATGAAATACAAGTACGTGTGAAATGTTGAGGTCATCGTTTGTACAGCGAACGTAAAAAAAAAAAAAAGAGAGAGAGAGAGAGAGAGAGAGAGAGAGAGAGAGAGAGAGAGAGAGAGAGAGAGAGAGAGAGAGAGAGAGAGAGAGAGAGAGAGAGGGGAGTTTTTGCCCTACACTACTTCAGTGGAAATTACTGACAAAAATATAGGGGTTGCATAATGCGGGTCTCGCCAACTCGCTAGCACATTGTACATTAAACAATAGCAGCAATTCAGCTTGATGCTCTTCTTTCAATGTGTATGGCTATGTGAACAATTGAAATATTTCTATGCATATGTGAATAGACCTTTGTATATTAAAATGTAAAAATTGCATTCATTTGTTATGAAGTAAGATATATTAGCTATCATCGCATAATGCAGTAAGCTAGTTCAACGAATTTGTCTGAATAATTTATTTCTACTAATTATTTGAAATATTTATCTCTACAATCTGTTTAAACGCTTTGCATACAGACAATTTTTATAAGAATGTTGTCGCTAACTTAACTAATGTATGCCTACTTAAAACGATAATATATCCGTTACATTGGTGATATTTTTGTATTCTACGTTATGGTTTTTTTCGCTTGAAGCTTACTTTCATTCAAAGTCCTTTACAGTTTTCAAGGTGAAAAAGTATGTATCACTTGTTTGCGTCTTTTCTCAACATAAAATTGGAAAAGTCATTGGTCATACGTAATTATGGTGGAAAATAATGCCTTTAATAGAATGCATTGGAGAGGGCGCATCAGGCAACCTACCCCTTAATGGAGGTTAACGGTGAGAAAGAAGATACTTTATTATTTTTCATCTGTAACAAATCGCTTTTGGAAAACTAAGTATACATTTAAAATATTAAAAGGCAAAACGGAACTAGGGCTTTTAACGAGCATTTATGTTTGATTCAAGAAAATGGAAAATAAAAATTTATGAATGTTAATCACTTGACCAATAAAGATCAAATCTATCAGGAAACTAAAATTTAGTTGTTCTTGACAATAACACACGGTTAGAACCCCACCGCCCTGACACACAAGACATGTGAAACTGCTCATCAAAACAGAAGAATTGCTTATTGTTCCAACCCTAAATCTTAGTAGTTTGGCCCGGGAACCAGCCACCTGTTGAGATACAACCGCTAGAGAGTTATTGGGTACTTTGACTGGCCAGACAGTACTACTGTACATTGGATCCCTCTCTCTTGTTACGGTTCATTTTTTTCCTTTGCCTTTACAAACACTGAATAGTCTGGCCTTTTCTTTCCACATTCTCCTCTGTCCTCATACACCTGACAACACTTGATACTACCAAACAATTCTTCTTCGCTCAATGGTTAGTTGTTCAGTAGCTACTTCTGCTTGGTAAGGATAGAAGAGACTAATGCTATGGTAAGCAGCTCATCTAGAGAAGACACTCCAAAATCAAACCATTGTTCTCTAGTTTTGGGTAGTGTCATAGCTTCTGTACCATGGTCTTCCACTGTCTTTTGGTAGAGTTCCCTTGCTTGAGGGTACATTCGGGCACACAATTCTATCTTATTTCTCTTCCTCTTAGTTTTTTGAAGTTTTCATGGTTTATCTATGAAAGATTTATTTTAATTTTGTTACTGTTCTTAGAACATTTTAATTGTTCAATTACTTCTCTATCAGTTTATTTATTTTCTTTTTTCTTTTCCTTATTGGGCTATTTTTTTCCTGTTGGAGCCTTATGGCTTATAATATCGTGCTTTTCCAACTAGGTTGTAGCTTAGCAGGTAATGATGATGAGGATAATAATAATAATAATAATAATAATAATAATAATAATAATAATAATAATAATAATAATGCATTTATTGAATAGACCAATGAGTAATTTTTTAAATTAATAAAATAATTAGTTTTATTAAAATTATAATGGAGACTACCCAGTACTCTTTTGGTTTAGCCCACAATCTTACCTATCAAGTATTTTACCACAGGTTTTCAACTGTGGAGCTTTGTATAACAAGTGAATTCATAATATACCAAATATATTTTCATTTTACCGTTAGAAATGAATTGTCCTGATAAATTGTTGTATATACGTTGTATCTGTAGACAACTTTGTTTTAGGTAACCTGTTGTAGTTGAATTTGTGGAAAGTTTCTCCGAAAATCGTAATTCAATGCTTTATTAGTAATAGCGTCATCGGTTCATAAGTGAGCAGTTTATTCGTTAACATTTATGCACTTTTCTGATGGTTTAGCTTCTTCACCGTTCATTATACCAAACCAAATTGATTCTGAATTTATAGTCTCCGGTTTGATAAAGTTCTGAGTTTCAGTTTTCACCATTCATTATATCAAACCAAATTATTTCTGAATCATTAGTATCCTGTTTGATTAAATTTTGTTTTAATTTTTACCATTCATTATATCAAGCAAATTAGCTCTGAATTTATAGTATTTGGTTTTTATTAAATTCTGTGTTTTAGTTTTCCCTATTCATTATATCAAACCAAATTAGTTCTGAATTTATAGTATCTGAGTTTATTAAATTCTGTATTATAGTTTTCACCCTTCATTATATCAAACCTAATTAGTACTGAATTGATAGTATCTGGTTTGATTAAATTCTGTAGTTTAGTATTCACCATTCATTATATTAAACCAAATTAGTTCTGAATTTATAATATCTGATATGATTAAATTCTGTATTAGTTTTCACCATTCATTATATCAAACCAAATTAGTTGTGAATTTATAGTGTCCGCTTTTATTAAATTCTGTTTTACTTTTCCCCATTCATTATATCAAACCGAATTAGTTATGAATTTATAATATCTGGTTTGATTAGATTCTGTATTTTAGTTTTCACCATTCATTATATCAAACCAAATTAGTTCAAAATTTCTAGTACCCGATTTGATTAATTTCTCTCTTAGTGTTCAGCATTCATTATATCAAACCAAATTAGTCTGAATGTATTTAGTTTTCACCATTCATTATAACAAACCAAAATAGTTCTGAAATTAGTTCTGAATGTATAGTATCCGGTTTGATTAAATTCTGTGTTTTAGTTTTCACCATTCATTATGATAAACCAAATTAATTCAAAATTTATAGAGGTAAGTTTGTTTAGATTCTGTTTTAGTTTTCACCGTTCATGATATCAAACTAAATTAATTCTGAATTTATAGAAGTCGGTTTGATTAAATTCTGTGTTTTAGTTTTCACCATTCATTATATCAAACTAAATTAATTCTGAATTTATAGAAGTCGGTTTGAATAGATTCTGTGTTTTAGTTTTCACCATTCATTATATCAAACTAAATTGATTATGAATTTATAGAAGTCGGTTTGATTAGATTCTGTTTTAATTTTCACCATTCATTACATCAAACTAAATTGATTCTAAATTTATAGAAGTCTGTTTCATTAGATTCTATTTTAGTTTTCACCTTTCATTATATCAAACTAAATTAATTCTGAATATATAGAAGTCGGTTTGATTAGATTTTTTGTTTTAGTTTTCACCATTCATTATATCAAACTAAATTCATTCTTAATATATAGAAGTCGGTTTGTTTAGATTCTGTGTCTTAGTTTTCACCATTAAATATATTAAACTAAATTAATTCTTAATTTATAGAAGTCTGTTTCATTAGATTCTATTTTAGTTTTCACCATTCATAATATCAAACTAAATTAATTCTGAATATATAGAAGTCGGTTTGATTAGATTTTGTGTTTTAGTTTTCACCATTCATTATATCAAACTAATTTAATTATGAATTTATAGAAGTCGGTTTGATTAGATTCTGTGTTTTAGTTTTCATCATTGATTATATCAAACTAAATTAATTATGAATTTATAGAAGTCGGTTTGATCAGATTCTGTGTTTTAGTTTTCACTATTCATTATATCAAACTAAATTCTGAATTTATAAAAGTCTGTTTGACTAGATTTTCTTTTAATTTTCACCATTCAATGTATCAAACTAAATTAATTCTGAATTTCTAGAAGTCGGTTTGATCAGATTCTGTGTTTTAGTTTTCACCATTCATTATATCAAACTAAATTCTGAATTTATAAAAGTCTGTTTGACTAGATTTTCTTTTAATTTTCACCATTCATTGTATCAAACTAAATTAATTCTGAATTTCTAGAAGTCGGTTTGATCAGATTCTGTGTTTTAGTTTTCACCATTCATTATATCAAACTAAATTCTGAATTTATAAAAGTCTGTTTGACTAGATTTTCTTTTAATTTTCACCATTCATTTTATCAAACTAAATTAATTATGAATTTCTAGAAGTCGGTTTGATCAGATTCTGTGTTTTAGTTTTCACCATTCATTATATCAAACTAAATTCTGAATTTATAAAAGTCTGTTTGACTAGATTTTCTTTTAATTTTCACCATTCATTGTATCAAACTAAATTAATTCTGAATTTCTAGAAGTCGGTTTGATCAGATTCTGTGTTTTAGTTTTCACCATTCATTATATCAAACTAAATTCTGAATTTATAAAAGTCTGTTTGACTAGAATTTCTTTTAATTTTCACCATTCATTGTATCAAACTAAATTGATTCTGAATTTATAGAAGTCTGTTTGACTAGATTCTCTTTTGATTTTCCCCTTTCATTATTTCAAACTAAATTAATTTTGAATTTATAGAAGTCGGTTTGATTAGATTCTATTTTAGTTTTCACCATTCATTATATCAAACTGAATTCGTTCTGAATTTATAGAAGTCGGTTTGATTAGACTGTATTGGGTTCTATACAAAATAAACCAGCAACAAAATAACCAAACCGTGCGAGAAACTATTAATTGACAGCATCGGGTGCTTTGGTGTCGGGTATTCCCCAGCACGCTGGAAGAGAGCCCTCGAAAGCATCTCTCTGCATCTCTTCCGCAGTTTAATTTCATTATTGTGAGTTAAGTAAATAACGTTAATTACTTCATCACAGCGGTAACACCTGAGCTCTTTTTTTATGCTGTTGAATATTAATGTTAGTGGAAGATCAAAGAGATTGAAACAAATAGGAACGGCTTCTCTGAAAAGGAACGTAATTGACTTCTTGCAAATGGAGAATACGACCAGGGCTTTAAGAAGCAACTGTCTTTAATTAACTACATTTGCAGAATGCGTAGTAAATTATTGAACGGATTTCCTTTTTATGAATATATTACAATGCTATTCATAAATAATCACTGCGATGAATGTGTTTGTGATAAAATAATGGCAAACGTGTGCTTGCTTTAACAATTTGCTTATGTAAGAATAATAATATAAGTAAAAGCAGGTGGAGGTGTATTGTGACCCATTACCTTCTTCATGACAGTATTCTAGAAGTTTTATTCCATCTGTGGTCAGATTGTGGTTAATCTTCTGAATCTGGTAGTTGACTAGGTGGAACTTCAAAAGTTCAAACTTGTTGCAAATGCTTTTCTGTTCAACAAGTTGACCCAAGTCTCGTTTCTTAGTTTATACGTTACATTTATATTTAACGTTGTTACTAACCTCAATATATTTTACTTTTTCTATTTTTCAGACTTTGTTCGTTACTCCTCTCCGCTCTGGACTCCTTTCCCTGTTGGAGCCGTTAAGCTTGTATCATTTTATTTTTCCAGTTAGGATTGTAATTTTTCTAGTGATAATCTGCTCTATATAATAAAGAGCAAGTGGCTGGTTATACTGAGTGTGTGTATATACATATATATATATATATATATATATATATATATATATATATATTTTATCTTTCCGGTCACGCCAGTGCTCTCCCTGTCCCTCAGGTAGTGGGAGAGGGAATAGTCATACACTGGTGAGGGTTGCGTATACGTGTGTTCATATCTATCTTAATATTTAGCCGTCATTGTTTACGGGTTGCATACGCTAGTATTAATACTAAAGTATGGAAATAGTATTTTCGAAATTTTCTGGGCTTTTAATTGCTTCGGCTCACACTGTGGAACTGAATTGTTTCTCGCCTCATATATTCAGTTAACTTGATTCACATCTTTTCTCCCCCTCACGCTTTTCACGGTGCAGTGTTTAGACGGGTTTTAAAAATGTATGAGGGAGGTTAGAGGATTAGATTTTCATATGCTGGATCTGTTAAAGGTCGCGCATACTCGGACATAACTTTCTTTAGTTTAGATTATTATTATAATATTTTGTTATTGTTATTATTATTGTTATCATTTGTTATTATTATTATTATTATTATTATTATTATTATTATTATTATTAATATTAGCTAAGCTGCAGCTCTATTTGGAAAAGTAGGATGCTATAAACCCAAGGGCTTTAATAAGGTTAATAGATAAGTGAGGAAAGGAAATAAGGAAATAAATAAACCATATGAGAACAATTAAAATGAAAATTTATATGAACATTAACAACCTTAAAATAGGGCTTTCATATATATATATATATATATATATATATATATATATATATATATATATATATATATATATATATATATAAATATATATTTCAAATACAAAAGATGGTTGTTTAGGTCTTCAGGAGATCTGAATATGAAATTTGAATATGAAATGCAGTCTGTTATCACGTTACACCATCTTTGTAACTGTAACAGGCAGTGCCATTCATAACGTGTAATGTATATTTGGGGCAGAATTTAGTCGTTTATACCTTTTGAAATATGGTATAAACTGAATAAGCCAATATTGCATAATTTTAACCGAAGGATTTAAAACCAATTTATTCAAGAACAGCACCGAGATTTAAAGGTAGCCGTTACAGGTAAAATAGTTTGCAAAAGAAATTCGAAGGGAAAGAACTATTTTTTTTTTCTTTCTCTCTAGAAAGTTGTGGAGTGAAAAGTAATCTCACATCAGACCATTTAGGTAAAGAACGTGTAATTTTCCCCCCTCTGAACAGTTTTCTTTTTTCGTATTTTTTCACTGTAAAGATGATCAAAGGTTTGAAGGAGTGTGTACCTTAGCTAAGAGGAGACGGCCAAATTGAAGGGAAATGTTTTACCTTTTTGGCTACGAAACTTTCAAAGGAAATAAAGGAGTTAGTTCTCTTCATTAATAAGTGATTTGGTTCCTATTTTTTAGGGAATTGTGCGTGTTTTATATCTTTCAATTATGTATTTTTTATATTTCTGACTAAAATTTCATGCTTTTCCCAAATAAACAAGCTGAATAGAATATTAAGACCGATTTTCGTAGCAATGTATTTTGTTTATTTCAACAGAATTTATGGTTGTGATATTTGATTCGCCCTTCAAAGACGATTTTGTCCATATTTAAAAGACATTAACCTTTTGTAATTGTTTTTTAACTGATCATTAAAAATATTTTTTTCCCAATCAGCCAGAGTATGGTATTGTTCTGTACCTATGCTAATAAATGTGGTGTCGTTCTTTCCCGATAGTTATATGCCATATTTTGTTTAGTTTAACTTCGCCTAAAATATCTTGCCACGTCTTGTTTGCGCCCTTTTCCTTACCCCTTTATCCATTAACATCTCTCTCTCTCTCTCTCTCTCTCTCTCTCTCTCTCTCTCTCTCTCTCTCTCTCTCTCTCTCTCATTTTGGGAAACAAGACGTATGCAGTTGTTTTTATTTTCGTGTACCATGGGTGATTTATCATTTTATGGTTAAAGATAAATCTGTATTTATTCATAATCATCTATATTTTCCTTTCATTACACTTTCTCGCTTCCACATCTTCAACCATTTTTTCTTGTTCTTAATGTACCCTCTCATTATAATTTGGTTTCACAACCTTTTTCATCGGTTTTATTGTATTAACCAATTTTCGTTCTCTAATTACACATTTAATTATGGTATAATTTACTTTTTTTATTAAAGTAAGATTTTTATTTTTTTTATTTTTGTTATCCTTTTCTGAACGCACATTCCTGCTCTCCTCTATTCCTTAATTTGATTCACTCAGGAATATCAGGAAAACTTTAGTTCAAATCTACTTAGTCTTCTTTGATGAGTCATAGTTCATACTCCGCGTTATTCTGGGCACCATTTGCATAATATATGCAATGCAGTATTGCGCAATTCCTAGTTTCTCTTTCTCTCACAGATTTCTTCTCCGAATATTTCTCTTTCTCTTTCTCTCTCTCTATCTGAGATATATATATATATATATATATATATATATATATATGTATACATATATATATATGTATATATATATATATATGTATATATATATATATATATATATATATATATGTATATATATATATATATATGTATACATATATATATATATATGTATACATGTATATATATATATATATATATATATATATATATATATATACATGTATACACACACATATATATATATATATATATATATATATATATATATATAATATGAATACTTTGTAAATTGTGATGCTTTACCATCTCTACTTCATGAGGAATAATAGCTATGTTAATGTTGGTCGTTGGAATTCCATCTTGCATGTACAATAATCTGATATCTTCAGTGTTGCTGACATAATTTAAGTAATCTACGGCCTTGTATGTGTATGTGTGTATATATTTATATATATATATATATATATATATATATATTTATATATATATTTATAAATGTGTGTATATATTACGTGTGTTTGTGATATAGAAAACAAAGCAGCAATCTTGGTTGCATGGAGCTCATTACACCATTCATGGCTAATATACTCTTTTTAAACTGTTAACTCTTTTGACCACTAATTTGATCAAAATACTTATTCCAAACTCCATTTCGTTTTCTGCAAGTGCTCACTTGCATCTATATATATATATATATATATATATATATATATATATATATATATATATATATATATATATATATATATATATATATATATATATATATATGAGTTTGTGCCTGGTTTATGCCTATGGAAACTGAGTCCTGACTAAACCTTGTGTGAGGACTTATCATGTAACTCTGATGGACTGGCTCTAAAACGAGGTCAACATAACATATAATAGTTACATTTAATTTTTATACTATTTTAATTCTGTGTCGAAAAATATAACTAAAGACTTTAACAGTATTGAACGCATTGAAATATTTTCATCAATATATGATATTTCACATTCTGGCATCGAACTATTTTGATATTTTCTCTATTTCACGGGTGAAAAATGGCTTTTCGAGAATTATTCATGACAGTTAGTGCACAAACTACAATATTAACATTTTTACAATTTTTCTAATCGAGTGGATTTTCAGTGTTTTAACAGAGTCGAGTTGGAGATTTGAATTTCAGGATTTATTTTGTAAAGTAAATCACATGGGTTTGGCTTGGGACTTGATAATTCCTAAAGCCAGTAGAATGATAAGGGATTTAATAATAATGATTTAATGATCTAACAAAATATGCTGTTACAGCATATTTAGTTAAATGACTTCCGTTAGGATATTTTTTTATATCTGCAATCAGTCATTGTAATCATTAGTTTTTAAGTCACGTCATTTATTTGCCAATTTCAAGGATGGAATATGCAGTCAAGGCTCAATTGATGTCTAAGGAAATGGACTTTAGATATGCTATTATCCAATACTTTGTATGACTCAAATGCGAAAAAATCAAAGAAAAATTATTGGGGGTTGTATAAATAAGTCGGCATTTAAAAATGGTGTATGTTTCCAGAACTTGAATTACTGCTCTTTCGAAGAAAATACCAAAGCATTGTTCAAATGAGTACCAGGCTCTCATTTTATGCCAAAAGTAGTAGTTAGAGAAAACAATCCCAGTAAGGTGTATAGTAAGAAATGAATGGTCGTCGAAAAACAAGCAAATGCCTCGAGAGAGCAAAAAAAAAAGCAGTAGGCTGTCTCTTCTGCAGTATTCGTTTTTTTTCTTCCTTTTTTTTGATAAAATCCATGTTGCAGATGCTATCAAATCCTATCATGATCAGATGAATTACCCAGGGGCCTGCTGTTATGCATACAACTGGGAGGGAAGAAAAGCTTCTGGTACTTGTCCCATGGGGGTGATTAAAAATCAGTACTGTAGTTTAGTTTGAGATAACAGAAAAGTATTTGTAAAAAGGACCACATCTAGCAAAATTTAATAAGAATTTTCAGGCTTTACCTTTAAGGCTAATGCCATTCACAATCAATACTAGCGTGACTAATGATAAGAGTCCTCCATATTTTCCGAAAGATTGAGAGCAAAATGGAAGAAATCCACGTAGAAAATTAATTAGCAGATAGTCAAAAATGTTTATCAACCTAATTTTGCGTAAGAAATGGTCGGACACGGTCAAACATCTGGGTACGCCATTCACTAGGGATTTTTGTGGCATAGTAACTTAATCCACTAAATAATAACGTTAAATACTCTCAAAATTATTCAACCATCTTAGACTGAAAATTACTCATTCATAATAAAAGGATCTTTGTATAAACTGGAGCAGCAACTTAGAAAGTCTTCATTTCCATTGCCAGTAATTGGAGATTTAAGAAGCCCCTCTTATCCAGAGATGCAATTCTTTATGAGCGGGCTCCAACAATTGGTAATTTTGGGGGGATCCCATGTGGAAGTAAAAAGGTTTACGTAACTTTTATGTACATTTTAGAAAATGTTGCACCAAATCCTTCCCTTGACTGTCCCATTCCTGTCAGTCCTCATTCGTTGATAGGTCCATTCAAGTCAGTCCTCATTCGTAGACAGATCCATTCCAGTCAGTCCTTGTTTTTGGACTGGTCTATTCCTGTCAGTCCTCTTTCGTGGACAGGTCCATTCCAGTCAGTCCTCATTCGTGGACAGGTCCATTCCAGTCAGTCCTTGTTTGTGGACTGGTATATTTCTGTCAGTCCTCTTTCGTGGACAGGTCCATTCCAGTCAGTCCTCATTCGTGGACAGGTCCATTCCAGTCAGTCCTTGTTTGTGGACTGGTCTATTCCTGTCAGTCCTCTTTCGTGGACAGGTCCATTCCAGTCAGTCCTCATTCGTGGAC
>NC_090725.1:101445476-101482976 GCF_036898095.1 Palaemon carinicauda | reverse complement strand
GCAAGTGTGGTGATGAAAATGGTCAAACCCCAGACATGAACTAAGACGTCTGAGGCCTTTGTCCTACAGTGGACAGAAACGGCTGCATTTATGCCATTGTATTCTTCCTGTGCCTTAATCTTCTCCAGCAGGAGTCAGTATGGTACTTCAGTGATAGTTCTTGGATGACAAGATGTAAATATCGCTGGTTCGTTTTTGATGGATGTAGATTTGTATCTCCTATAAAATAAAGAAGAAGTGTCCTGCTCTCTCTCTCTCTCTCTCTCTCTCTCTCCTCTCTCTCTCTCTCTCTCTCTCTCTCTCTCTCTCTCTCTCTCTATATATATATATAATATATATATATATATATATATATATATATATATATATATATATATATATGTATGTATATATGTGTGTTTGTGTGCATATACGTATACGCATATATATATATATATATATATATATATATATATATATATATATACACACATATATACAGTATATATATTCTTTTCGGTCAAGGCCAGCTCTCCCCGTCCCTCGGGTAGGGGGAGAGGGAGTAGTCATACCCTGGTGAGAGGGTGTTCCGTGTGTGTGCATATCTAAATATTTAGCTGTAGTGTTTGACGGGTCACGTACAATAGTTATGAATAGGAAGCGTTATCCATCACTGAAAGATCAGAGTGTGTTTGTGGATATGGATATTCCAACCTACGCAGCAGGGAATGGGAAAATGCATAATTTAGAGCCGTCCCAAACTGTATTCATGCATTCGTTGTATTTTATCCCCCAATGAATACATACTATCAATAGAAATGGAAGGAAAACAAAATGTACAATATCTTTGCCTTGTATGGAAAAGAGGGAAATGCTGTCATCAAAATAGTCTTAATTTTTCATTCTTTGGGAAACTTTAGCTTCAACCTCTGCTATTAGATGGACAATAAGCATGATTTGCTTAGTTTTAAATTATGATATATTAAACAGAAACAGAATTTAACGTTACACATTAGGGCAATTGCACTCGTGGGTGCTCACAAGTATAAACACTCGTAATTATAATTAAATTGTTAGTGGTTTTATCTAAATGTATTTATGATACAACTTAAACATGAATACTAATTTATTATCTCCTCTTATGAGCACATTTTCTCATATTATTCCTGTATATGGAAATCAGATATGATCATTCTCTAAGGTGTAAAGGTGATATTAAAAGTAGAATTTAAGAGAGAAGATTCAGATCGTGCTTAGAACTTTATGAGTAGGATAAGCGTGATATAGTGTTCGAAATTTTCTTTTCATCACTCATTGGTAGGTAGTATGTTGGCCAGGGCACCACCCACCCGTTGAGATACTACTGCTAGAGATTCATTGGGTCGTTTGACTGGCCAGACAGGGAAGTAAAACCTGACAAAAGAGATTAGACTGTAATTTCATAGTTTACTGAGCATAGTAGAAGTTAAATATTCCCTGTAATTAAAATTTCACAATCGGTGGAAGTTGTTATTACGGGATTTCTGAATAAACAATGAAAGTGTTGTCAAATTAGTCACATTTTATTACACGTACAAAAAGTACCTTCACTACTATGTGTGAAATTCTGAACAGTATTGATCAATTCAGTTTTCCATCCATTCAAAGCAGTGTATTTTCTGCTCAAGATATCAAACTCTTTTGCGAAGGGGGAATGAATGAAACTTTCATTGTGATGTCTGACAAGATAGGAGGCTATTGTAACGTCAAAGACTGTCTTCTTTCAAATAGGATACTCTTCCTATCTGATCGTAGAGGAAAGAGAAACCAGGTGGAACAGTTTACAGTATTTTTGCCATCGTATATCACTCGACTTAAACTCAAATTTCCTTCCTCCTTTGAGGAAAGTGTTCTCACGATGTAATGTATTTGTTTAAAGGGTGATTAGAATTAACCAATTAAGTGCATAATGTAATTTGTTGCACATTCTCAATTGCCATTTTATCGGGTTTTTATCCTTCGCAAATAGAATTTGAGTTTAGCTTCCAATATTTTTGGTGGAATAGTAAATGATGTACATTCCTGTAATTTTATTGTTATTTGCTGATTTTGGGTTATGATGTGCTAGTTCTTTTAATTTTTAATGATCTAATCCCCTAATAATGATATTTACCTTAATCGACTGAAACTTTTTAAGTAGTTGCGATATTAACAGAAGCAAAGTGTTAAGATATTCTTAATTTCGTTATTTCTAACCAATATGTTTCTGCCTCTCATCCTTTAACGTTTTCTTGAGTTGTAATGACGCATAGGAAAAACGTTTGCTGTTTTAGTGGCGAAAGATAAAGACGAATTTGACAGTTTCTTGCATCTCGAGAGAGTCGGGTTGGGAAAGCTAGTAACGTTTGTTACGTTGGAAACTGCTTTTGTACTGAGAATTACGAAAGTGTGAGGTTGTGATGGATGATTCCGAAGCAACGCGCACAGTGGCAGAGGGGAGGCAGAAGGAATAACATGACGGTGGGTGGAGTTGCAGTGATTGATTTCTTAGCTGCAAAGGTGATGTACAGATAGAGGACCTGAAAGAATTGTTCTTGATTGGATTACTTATGTTTGTCTTTTATTTATCGAAAAAATAGCCCAGTGAGTAAAGGAAACAAAGAAAAAAGTAAACTACAAGATACTGATAATGAGTTGTATGAAATATAGTAGGCTAAGCTGCCGAAAGGTTCTAATAACTATTAGAGTTAAAGCTTATGATATGAGACATGTTAGAACGATTGCCCTAAGTTCTTGGTAGAACATAAGATCGTAATTGCTTTTATTACATCATTGCAATTTCTATTAAGCTACTAATTTGTCGTTTGCACACGTTCGGTATGGTGGATTGTCAGGATCTGGATTTGTATTGTTATGAGCTGTAGATGTGCAGCCCTTTATTGTCTATGGTGGCCTATTGGAAGCATTCCTGCCTAGCTCTCGCTGGACAGGTGTTTGAGTCTGCAACCTTACCATCCTTGTGAGCTAGGGAAGAGGCTTTTGGGGAAGCTTATAGGTCTACTTGTCGAGTCATCAACAGCCATTTCCTGCCCCTTCTTGGTCCTAGCTTGAGTTAGGGAGAGGGGACTAGGGTGCTAATCATTTGTACATGTGATCAGTCTAGAAAAAATGTCCTGCCAGTTACGGCAGTGTCAGTGGCCCTTGCCTCTGCTATTCATGAGTGGCCTTTTAAACCTTTAAAAAACCGACACCCTACATTTTCCAGTATACCGTTGCAATGTCCCTTTGGTACATAGCTCTTTTGCTTTTTGCCATTTACTTGTTTAACTTTTCTACGATATCACCCACCTAGCAACCCAACTACAGTTTTCAATCAGCTTTTTATTAACAAATCCTTCTGATGGGACCTGTGAGAGTCTACAGGATTAGCAAAGACCCTTGTTACGCTAACAACATTATGGAAATAAGGACAGTGAAACTTATGTTTGATTGCTTGTTTTTAATTCGAAAAAAAAGAGGATTGAGTTAAAAGGAATGCTTAGAATGACATAGGTCAAGTAATGTAAACTTATCGTCCCTTTCAATGTAAATGAAAGGCTTAACATTACACACTGTAGTCAGAACTTCTCTCTCAGGCGTTCTTAAGATATTAGTAGTATTGTTATTCCTATTGAAAGCATGTTCCCTGTTTTTGCTTGTATCATAGCCAATTATTTTTTTATTTATTTATTTATTTTTTTATACTAAGCAGACCTACTTTCATGAGACAAAGGTATCGAAGAGCTCACTAATTTCGCCCAACAGTTCGCAATTAATGATAAAGATCCTAAATTTTTTTAAAGTTTTATGCTTTACTTGATAGCATTTAAAACTTCTCTCGTATGGCTCATTCTTTGGCATAAGTAACACAGTATGCCTGCTCGTGACGACTTTGACTTTAGTGCGGGAGCTCACAGAGATTTGTATTACATTTCGAGTACAAAAGGTTTGATAGCTAAAATCATCAGTTAGTATGATGGGGATCCCTGAATGATCCTTCTTAAGTTATGCCGTTGGTGCGTTGAGTAGGGGGCGCAGCTTGAACTGCCCCCCAAATTCGGTTTAAATTGCATTTTGGAGTACATCAACCAAACCTGTGATTAAAGTTTCGTTTTGGCACTGTGATTACAGATGTGCCATTCTTAAATGGCGCAATTGGTGCAAAACGCATTTAAGAAGGGCTCAAAGGGGGCGCTACTGTCACATTTAAATCACAATTTGAGTACATCAATGAAAGTTTGTGGAAATATACTCTAGAGCTCCCTGATGAAGAATTGGTAATTCTTAAGTGTCAAATTTGGTGCAAAACCCATTTAAGAACGACCTAAAGAGGGCGCTATTTTTTTGCACATTTAAAACACGTCTTACGTACATTAATGAAACTTTGAAGAAATATTCTTTAGACCCTCCTGATAAAGGATCAACAGTTCTTAAGAGTCGAAGTTGGTGCAAAACCCATTTAAGAACGGCCTAAAGAGTGTGTTACTATAAGGTTATTGAAAAGGCCTATGTTCACTTTCTTTAGGCCTATATATTCACTCAATTTCTTCTCCTCCACATGTGCCACAACACGCTATTATGAGCTCTTCTGTTTGTTATTATTACTGTTGTTTCACTGAATATATAAGTGATAAAATTTTTTGAATGATAGTACTAATTGTAACTTTTCTTTTCAGGGGCTCGTGATTATAAAAATTAGAGTTGCATAATACCAGTATAGTGGCTACTTTACTTTGTATGGAAGATATCCAGTTAAGAAGGGTTTAACTAATGATTTTATTATTCCCTTTGGCTGAATAATTGATCACAAATTTAGTAATATTTTTTAATTAATTTAAAATTTTGATAACCCACTAACATATTGGGGTCTTTTGTGAGTTTACGGGGTTATTTAAAAATTTAAGGAAAACTCATAACAGAATCAGGACGACCAGACATGCCAATAGAGACTGGGGTCCTTACACCAGGTTCTTTGATTGGGTACCTCACAGGTAAGCACTTCAACCAATGCCAGAGCCTCTAACCTCTCTTTGCCTTGCCTTCGAAAGCCTGCATTTCAAGGCCTTTCTAGAAACATGTGATTACAGTGAAGAGCTTCATACCCTGATATCTACTGTGAAAGGAAATACCAATGCAGGAAACCATGGGATTGAGCTGGTGATCAATGCAGATCTTTTTGAAAAATTTTCGAAAGAGTATTCTGAATTCATCAAGACAACTGTATCAGGAGCTCATGGATACACTGCAAAGTTCTGGATGATGTATGTGGAGTACATTAACATGTTTCACCAACTTGAAAGAGCCATCCGGACAAATAACATCGAGCTCTATCTTCACACTTACACTGATTATTGACCCGTCCTTTGCCACAGGCCACATCAACTATTCCCGGTGGTTAACAAAATACCAATTAGTGCTATTGAATATTGATGCGACTCATCCCAGACTTAGAGAGATACGTAATCGGGGTGTATACACAGTGCAAAGGACAGAACATGATTTCAGCAGAATTCTTGTAGATTTACAACTGGAACAAACTATTAATGCCGACGCTACATCTCGACTGACAGGAATCACCTCTTTCACTAATGACTACTCCGCTCACCTTAGATGGATGGTAACAAAGGCTACCCAAGCATCGTTCATTAGTCAGCAGCAAGAGAGGACAGGATTGACTAGCAAAGAAGATTTTACTACAGAACTTGGGCCAAGACGAATTCAATGTGACTATGAGGATCTTCAGAAAATCATCAAACAAATCTTAGATACGAACAATCTATTTGAAACACGGGAAGGTTTAGAGGTATTGTACAATATTTCCACAGGAAAAGGTAACAATGATGAAATCCATGAATGCCTTCTCTGTGTACCAACCAAAGGAAAAGACAGACACAAGGAATGCATCCAGGCTTGCATGAGTAATCTAAATAAAATTTGTTTGAAAATCTAATAAAGAAGGAAAAGCTGAAAACCTTTGTAGATGGCTGAGCAAGCAATCGTCGGATAAATAACACTTTAAGTTATAAGGGATCACGTGATCTGATGGGACGTCTCCTTGTACTGTCCACCAAGAAGAGACAATGACATGCAGCATATTCTCCAGTACCCATTGATTCCAATACCTCTGTCCTTGACCACCCCTAAAGAAGTGATGTCAAAGACCGATAGTAGTGCACTCTTTAATATATCGAGAGTAAATTTAAAGGTCTTGAACAGCAGCCAAAGCACTTCAGTGCTTATATCATAGATGGACATTTTCTCTTACATACCTTGCCACTAAATTTGTCCCCACATACAGAGGACTAGCCAGAAGTATTCTTACCCAGAGTTTAACAATGTCAGCCAAACGCATACACATAGACTTTGATGACTATCCACAGACTTTAATTAAGGACACTGAAAGAGACAGGTGGGGACCTGACAACAGAACCTTCATCATCACAGGGTCAAAGCAGAGACGAGTGCCAAGAAATCTAAACGATGCCCTAAAGTCCAAGTCCTTCAAGAAGCAGTTACCTCAGTTTCTTACCAATGAATGGCAAAACTCTTCATATGCTAAAATTTTTGGCGATTGTGAAGTCTTCCTAGATGTCTAAGGGGAATGTTATAAGTTCCAGGTGACAGAGGGTATGATACAGCGAAACGCAGTAGATGAATTAGCCCTTATCAGTTGATCATGAGAATTGACACAGTGGTCACAGCATCCGACACAGATATTGTAGTGAAATTATTGTACCATTGCAATAGCTTTCAGCCAACATTGCGGATGGATATAAGAACAGTTTCAAAGAGCAATCGTCATTAAGTCACCCTGACTGCAATATGGAAGGAACTAATACCATATCTTTGTGCAGCATTGCCAGCTTTCCATGCCTTCACAGGATCAGAGTATGCATCAGCTTTTGTCAGAAAAGGGATTTCAGGCCTCTCCAAACTCTAGGAAAGCAACCTGACTATCAGAAGACTTTCAGAGTAATGGCAATGAGCTCTACAATTTCTAGTACGACGAATGAAGCTTTTCAGAGGTTCACAGCCACAATGTATGGAGCTGAGGATAAAGCAAACAATTGGCTGAATGAATTTAGGTATTAGAAGTCTATGAAGACATGGACCAAATCGAAATGGAAAATACCTACTAGCCAATTTGAAGGGCATAGATGCAAGTGGGCTACTACCTTGCGAAGATGAGATCAGTCCTTAAATTGAGCGTGCCTCTATTGTTGCTAACAACAAAGAGCAGATCAAACTCATATAGAGCAGCATCCCTCTGAAGAAAATAGCTGGCAGTTGGTTGATGGCTATTACAAACCGGTTAGATTCGAAGGGGAGCATTTCCATGAATGCCTTATCCCAGAAACAGATGATTTAGAAGCATTGGACAATGATGAGGACGACTTGGACATTGCATCTTCAGATGAAGATGAGTGTTGTGATGAGGATGGCTAAAATTTTGTTACAGAAAGGCAGGCTGAGATGATAATTAACTATACCAGTAAATACTAGTTGAACTCATGATTATAAGTATATTCACATATCTTTTCCTAACAGAGAGAGAGAGAGAGAGAGAGAGAGAGAGAGAGAGAGAGAGAGAGAGAGAGAGAGAGATTCATCAGCAGTTTTAATGTTTCATCGTATAAACTTTAGCAATAGATTTATAGCAAATGTGAAACATGTATGTGTGCACTAATTAATATGAGTGTGTCTATCAAAAGGCAGTTTTGGTTTCAAAGAGCATAATCTCTTGCAAATAGACATGTTAGTGCCCGGTCATCACCTGTAGCAGCATATTATTAGATAGCAATGTTTTACCATATTTACGATTACTACTATCTTACAAAAGGTGTGAAACATTACATTTAAAGAAAAAAAATAATTCCCGAGTTAAATAAGTTAGATATTAAATTATGATATCCAGTTAAATAGCATAAATGAAGATCGAATTGTAAACAGTATTGGCACGTATGGTATTACCCATTTCACCAGTGCACCTTTTCTTGTATTCACGCTTCACCAGTGTACCTTTTCTTGTATTCACACTTCACCAATGCACTTTTTCTTGTTTTCACTCTTCACCAGTGCACGTTTTCTTGTATTCGCTCTACACCAGTGAACCTTTTCTTGAATTCACTCTTCACCAATGTACTTTTTCTTGTATTCACTCTTCACCAGTGCACCTTTTCTTGCATTCACTCTTCACCAGTGCACCTTTTCTTGTATTCGCTCTTAACCAGTGCACATTTTCTTGTATTCGCTCTTCACCTGTGAACCTTTTCTTGAATTCACTCTTCACCAGTGTACTTTTTCTTGCATTCACTCTTCACCAGTGCACCTTTTCTTGCATTCACTCTTCACCAGTGCACCTTTTCTTGTATTCACTGTTCACCAGTGCACTTTGTTTGTATAAATAAATACTTGAATATATAAATTTGCAGTTCCTTTGTTCTTTTATATCATATAAAACAAAGATTCTCACAGTTTTATTCATGGTACATAGAGAGGTCATGGCGCTAGAAAATATACCTTAATCCTCCATGTGCTAATATTGCACTCTCTTTAGGCCATTCTTAAATGGGTTTTGCACCAACTTCAACTCCTAAGAACTGTTGATCCTTTATCAGGAAGGTCTAAAGAATATTTCTACAAAGTTTCATTAATGTACGTAAGACGTGTTTTAAATGTGCAAAAAAATAGCGCCCTCTTTAGGTCGTTCTTAAATGGGTTTTGCACCAAATTTGACACTTAAGAATTACCGATTCTTCATCAGGGAGCTCTAGAGTATATTTCCACAAACTTTCATTGATGTACTCAAATTGTGATTTAAATGTGACAGTAGCGCCCCCTTTGAGCCCTTCTTAAATGCGTTTTGCACCAATTGCGCCATTTAAGAATGGCACATCTGTAATCACAGTGCCAAAACGAAACTTTAATCACAGGTTTGGTTGATGTACTCCAAAATGCAATTTAAACCGAATTTGGGGGGCAGTTCAAGCTGCGCCCCCTACTCAACGCACCAACGGCATAACTTAAGAAGGATCATTCAGGGATCCCCATCATACTAACTGATGATTTTAGCTATCAAACCTTTTGTACTCGAAATGTAATACAAATCTCTGTGAGCTCCCGGACTACTTCATTTGATACAAATTTATCTATTTTGTATTTTGTTCTATCTTAGATCTGCCACCAAGTTGATTGATAGGTCCAACAAAAGCTTCGGCTATTGTTCCAACAAAGTACGAAATCCTTACTCTTATGAATTAATAAAAGGACCTTTAAATCTCCCAAATACTAAAGCAACAGGGAAACGCTGATGTAGTCTGGCTACCTTGCTAATTGCAAGATCTTTGTATTAATAAACGTAACGACGATCATCCGTGCAAGATACACCAGTTAACCTTATAAATAATTTAGCAATGAAATGTGTGTTTATAAAGGGGGTAGTCTTAAAGTTTACATTCTATTTGTTTTTCAACCCTACAGCCCTAATTTCTACCTTCCAGCTTGAGCAAGGAGTGAACTCCCAACCCAATTCTCTCTTCCACTTCTGGGGTTAGATTTCTTGGTTCCATCTGTAAATTTCACTCGGCCACCTTAGTCTGAGTTAATTATGACATTGACAGTGTCTCTTCTACACATAGCTGCTCTCAATTTGTAGCCCTCTACTTTACTACACTTGCACCTTGCGCTGAATGGACTTCCAGGCCCAGGATCAGGCTATATGCTTCAAATACATATTTCTCTCTGGATTTTTATTCTTGTCATAAGTTGTGATAAAATAATTTGTCGGATGTCTGTTTAAGCTTTAACTAAACGTTCATGCTGAGACCCATATTTCTTGTATCCTTCTTGCCAATTGATCGTAGGATTAAAGATTATTTTTTTCTTCTGAAAAAATATTCTTCCAGGAGAGAAATTGTTATGAAGTTATACTGTAAGTAGAAGTTGATTATTATTATTATTATTGTACATAAATAATTATGGAACAAGCTATAAGGACCGTTGTTAGAATATAAAAAAATGAGAAGCGTTGTTGGATGAAATAAACGGCATAGTAATTAAAAAGCACGTAACAAACAAAGGGAAATGATTTACTTGAGTAGGAAAAATCACACCCAAGACTGAAGAAAGCCTTGCCATGGTTTAAGATTTGGAATGTTAGTCATCTCAGCCCACACCGAGCATAATCCATATGCTATCAAGTAGTGAAGCATTCTTATATCAGCATTACATTTTGTGAATGAAAACTTGAGGTAACACCATAACTTCCCAAGAAGTTGGATTACCAGGAAACATTAATCTGCGATGATTAGTGAATTAATAACACATGAATTAAGTTTTTATGTCATTGAAAATTACTGGATAGAGCTTGGGAAATTTATCGTTCCATGAAGGTGCACCTTTCCTATTTTTATGTGTTTATCTGTTGCTGCATTTATTTTTTTTCCAAATAATTTAAGGATCTAATTGACGGTGGTTTGGCGAACGCAGAATGTTTAGTGGGGTCGGAGTTACGAACTTTTGATTAAATTCTGCGTAATGGTTTACTTCATTAGAAGGAAAAGATATCGTTAAATATTGGCTAGAAGGGAAATGGTGTGGTTCGTCGCAACGGACCAGTTGTTAACAAATATTGGGTGACAACTGGAATTAATGTATTTAGTTATTTTCTAATTTCTGGTTGGTTATGGGTTGCTAGAATTTGAAAATTTCCTAGTTTGAAATATTTTTGTTCTGTCAGTTTTACTGTTCAGTAGTTTTCCGTAGTTTTTTTTTTTTAATCATGAATACACAACATATATGCAAAGCGTAGATAGCATATCTTGCTATAAACCTCATTACATGCACACATACATACACACACACATATATATATATATATATATATATATATATATATATATATATACACACACACACACACACACATATATATATATATATATATATATATATATATATATATATATATATATATATATATACAAAACTTATGTTAGTTTAAACCTCATCACACGCACACACATACATACATATATATATACATATATATACATATATATGTATATATATATATATATATATATATATATATATATATATATATATGTATATATATATATATAGAGAGAGAGAGAGAGAGAGAGAGAGAGAGAGAGAGAGAGAGAGAGAGAGAGAGAGAGAGAGAGAGAGAGAGAGAGAGAGAGAGAGAACCACTATACATATTTTTTTATTTTATCTTCCGATGAGGTGGCTCCGCATGAGTACAGATTTCACTTATGATAATAATTCCACTCCCATTTTGTTGTCTACTATATTCTGAACCAATTTGCTCTTTGTTGAACCTGACAGCAACAGTAAAGGATTAACACAGTCTTCAAACACAGTCTTCGATTTTCCAGTGGAGTCTATCCTACCCTGGAAGTTTAGGTTGAAAACCATTAAGCTACTACGGTCTTTATATGTATGTATATATATATATATATATATATATATATATATGTATATATATATATATATATGTATATATACATATATATATATATATATATATATATATATCGGAATATATATATATCGGAATGTGGGTACATTCTGATAGAGAATAATGCTTTAAAGGGATTAGTGAATGTGCCAGATAGAGGGAGGAAAACAAAATTTATTATACGGACAATCAAGAAATAGTATTAAACCTTGATGGTTAAATGTAAAAAACCTAATGGCACTAGATATAATGAAATCATGAAAGATCTGGATGCAGAGGCATGTAGTAGAAATTAATATTGTAAAGTGCTGCTAGAAGACAGCAATCATTTGCCAACGATTGATGTTTTTCTAAGCGGATGACTTTGATAATCTGAGTGAACAATATACAGTAGTTAGAGTATCACGATGGAGATGGATAGGGCATATTTTAAGAAGGGGAAAGGAGTTTGTCCTGGATGTACCTGAATGGGAATAGAAGCCGCTGGGCAGGAGAGGACCGGGTAGACCAAGAGTAACGTGGCTAATGACAATGCGAGTTTAGGTTGGATTTGAGAATTGGGTTGAACTGAGAGAGATGGCACAGCAAAGAGACATATGGGGGGAATTCATTGAGGCCCTATGCATCCCGTGGGTGCCAAAGGATTATGTAGTAAAGTAAGGTGGACTTAATTACTGAAACTTAAAAACACCTGTAACGGTTTGCCTAAAATATGAAATGTAGATTGCAGGAATATGTCTCCTAATGAGGCAATTGATTGAATTTTAAAAAAAAATCTGATTTTATAATTTCAGAGATAAATGACACCACTAATGAGAAAACTTATGGTTGATGTTGACGAAGAAGGATTGCTATTACTTTCGTGAAATCCTTTGTAATAACTTGAAGTGGATTATTAATGTTATTAACAAAGGAAGGAAAATATAGAATTATAAATGAAGAAAATCATAAAAAGTGGTTGTCAAGGAAAATTGAAAAAATAGGTTTGTATAATGAGTTTCTTGTTCACGGAAAATAAAAGCTATACTATTTATAATTTTTTAAAATGGCCATATCCGTAATTTAAAAGAATGGGTGTAGAAAATAATATGAGAGTAATTTGTAGTAAATAGATATTTGCAGACTAAAATTTGTACATAATGCCTCTAACTTGACTTGCCATGAAAAGCTATTGAGAAGCCAATATAAAGTTTATAAAACTTGCATGTAATGGTTGGTTGAGTAGTTTAAAGGTTTCATTAGAATAGATACTCACGAGAGCGTCAGTCGGGAAAGCCTCCTCAGTAAACATCTGAAACTCACGGTCCTGGGTTGGGATCGATCTGCTGCCATACGAATGCTAGGCGAACTCGTTACCACTGTACTATCCAAAGGACTAGGTAAGTTCAACACGCCAAGAAAATAAATCGCGCAGATCTGATAAAAAAAAAAATGAGAATTTGCAGTACGGTAATTTATATGTTTCTCTGCTGTTGCCATCCGAAGTTATGCATCTGAGAATTTTTATTTTTTATTTATTTATATATTTATTTATTTATTTAATATTCAGGTAAAAGCTTAGCCCTGGATTGCATCCCTTCTCTTACTTGAGGAGTTTTCTTGAACTCTTAGATAATCTCTCTATTTTTATTTTCTTGGATCTAATTTTCTCTCACTTTATCTCTGCTATCCTTTCCACTCATTGATTGAGGGTCTTTTCCCTCGTACTATGCAGGGTCTCCCCAACTGAATGATCTCCCCGGACCCAGCTCTAGGTCATATGCCCAAATCTTAAGTCCATAAATCCATGTCTTCGTGTACAATTCTTTTCTTGTATATTTTTTCTCTTAAGTCTTTTATTAACTCGCCGTTCATCTTACTGTTTTTATTCTCCTTTTTTTACGGTTACCTACAATCCTTCCCTAATGTCCCTATTCCCCAACCATAAAATGTTAAGTATATCTCTTCTAAACTTCGTATATCTGTGTCTTTAACTCTGCCCCCATAAATCATCATACTTCTCATCTCTGCTCTTTTTTTTTCCCCTTCTCAGTGTAAAGTCATGAGAGAATTTCACATTGAACGAGTTAATAAGTGAATGTAATTAGCTCTCTTAGTAAGTTTTGATATTCATTAAACGATAGAGAGACAAATGAAGTTAGTTGATTTCGTTTTTGAATGTCATGTAATCATATTTTCACCCCTTCCTCTACACTTTGGCTTGATTTTTAACTTGCCCATTATTTAAACCCAAGGTCTATAGACCTTGTTTAAACCAATAATCAGATATACGTAAATTCACTCCCTTTCTTACCATCTGTACTAAAAACAATCTGACCAACTTTTTTTCACCACACTGTTTTCTTGCCCAACCATCCTCTTTCTGTGGAAACCAGTTATTCCTAACAATCAAGCTTCTTTCTAAAAACGTTTCCACAAATAGTCCCACTATACTATATTCTTACAATCCATGGATTAACGCATGAAATTGTATTCTTCCACTCATCCCTTAACCCAAAACAAATATCACTAACTAGAGTAGCTGTGTACGCACGCATACACAGACACGCACACATATATGTATTTATGTGATATGTCTTCTACACTATTTGTTCAACCCTTTTGATGCCTTCCTCTCTTGCTACCGCCTAACATTTCTGTATTAAAGACATTTTTACAAACCTTTTTTTTTTTCCATTCCATCCAAAGGCTTGCCCATCTTTTCACTCAATGCTCTGTATCTTGACATTTTTAATCCCATCAAATTTTCTTACACAACAGATATAATGCAAACTGTTCTTATTTGCAACTTCAATCTTATTCTTTATTCAAGTTCGACATCGATACCCCGCCTACGTAAAGGAAAGTTGGCTTGACAATTCATATATTTTCACATAGTTTCCAGAGACAACTCGAGTGTCTAACTTTTGCATGCATCTTGCTACCATAGTTGCTTCTATTATGTTACCAACACCTCCCTTTTTACCGTTATCTAATATATTCACTCCACTATTTTTGTATGAATCAAACATTTCTGTTCTTCCACCATCTATGCTACATTCATTATTCCATCTTCCTGGTTTCCATTTTCTCTCATTCATTTACTCCTGCTGATATTTACTCTCAACCCTTTCTTTTAGCAAACTCTTCCAAGCTCTCTTAAGAGATGTTGGCAGAGTCTTTTTCCTTGACCCCAGTCAGCATCGTATCCTTAGATTTGGCTTCTGCAACATTTTAAAAATGCCGTCAGTCGTCTTCTCAGTGAAATGGAGTAACGTTTCCTTTGGTCATTACTAGAATCGGTGATCGTATGGGGACGACCTCCTGATGCTTTAGCCCTGAGCCTCTCATTTACCGAATGGGTTGCATCATGACCCTGATAGCACCGATTAAAAACGGAATCTGAAATTCTTGTTTATCCCGGATAGGAAAAAATGTTTGATCTCGTGGATTTCATCTTTTTTTTGTGTGACAAAACGGAATTAAAAGAAGTGTTTTGGAAAGTTCATCCGCAGTACAGTTCCATGGCCTAGAAACGAAAGGTGTAAAGCCTTAAATAAAGAAACCTGATAACAGCTGACTGAATGTACAACACACTGCAGAATATTTTATTCTTTGAGTTTTCTCTTTTTTTATCGTTCACTTTTTTCTTGATACATTACAAATTCTTTGGAAACTAGCAAGCCATGTTTAAATATTATTATGAAAGCCATACAGTTTTGAAGGTAAGAAAATTTTGGTTTTCCTCTGAATAAAGAATGATACTAAAGAGGTTTCCGATTTTATAATTGACGCAATGGTATTTTCGTTTAATTTTCTAATCATCATCAAGGTGTTAATATTTCATTGATTTGAATTGAAAGGTAATCGCTACAAATTTGGTCCCAATATTCCTAATTCTTCTTTTAACAGAAAATAAGATATTACAAATATGTAATTTTTCAGGTTATGAAAAATATCCACGTTTTATGGCATCAAATTACATGCATCTAAAATTTCTTTGTTCAAAGTGGATACATCCCTTACATGATGTTATTGTCGTAGTCCCACGAGTCTTATACATATTATTTTACCACTTAACTCAAGTAGAGCAGCCTTTTAATCTTTTAATCTGATTTTTATTGTCTCGCACATTATGTAGGATAGATTAACAGCAATATATTAGTACGACTCCTCGCCTTGAAAACTAATTTTTTTTTTTTTTTGGGGGGGGGGCGGTCATTTTGGGAACTTTGATATTCTTAAAGTTACATTTAGATATGTAAAGCAATATTTTTGTAAGTATATAGAGCAAAACGTATCCGCCAGTTAAATATTTTCCGGGAAAATATTTGTTAGAATCATGCTCAACACAGCAAGTATGGGAGGCAACTCTCTCTCTCTCTCTCTCTCTCTCTCTCTCTCTCTCTCTCTCTCTCTCTCTCTCTCTCTCTCTCTCATATATATATATATATATATATATATATATATATATATATATATACACTGTATATATTATATATATATATATGTATACTATATATATATATTTGCTTTTTCTTCACGTTATAGGTAACTGCCTTAGCCTAGCCTTGAAGGTGACAATAAGGCAAGCATGAAGCAGGGGAACTGTTTAGAAAAGACTTTAAAGGCAGCTGATGAATGGCTGAGATACGGGACAGTGACATTGCCCAATCAAGCAGGACAATGCCCTAGAGACTGACCCTAAATACATATGATCAGCACCTAAGCCCCTTCTCCGCCCAAACTAGGACCAAGGAAGGCCAGGCAATGGCTGCTGATAAATCAGTTGATAGACCCTTATGCTCCTACAAACCCCCCCCCCCCCATCCTTAGCTCACAAGGATGGCAAGCTTGTAGCGACCAAAAGAACTAATTAGTTTGAGCGGGACTCGAACCCCAGTCTGGCGATCACCAGTCAGGGACATTACCAACAGGCCAACACATGAGTGTACGTGTCACAGTGTGGGTAGTGTCAGCATCTGGCATATGAGCGTGAGAGGGTCCTCTTCTTATGTAGCACGTTTAGGATGGGGGAAACCTTCATACATAAAACATGATTTGAATTTTACCTCAGTGGGTGATGTGGAACAAAATTTTACAATAATTTTGGCTATAATTTGGAAATACCCCAAAATACATAGAATGAGTGAGGAAGTAAGAGACTCAGAGAGTAAGGGAGACCGGGCCTGTGATCTGTGGAGACGTGGCACCAGTGGGGAATACTGTACGTTTAAAACTAGGTGCCCTCCCCTGTCTGACATTTCTCGCTGCGTTAAGCATAGTAAGTGCAAGGTATATATTTGTTAACAAGTGATGTAGATTTTTTATTATGTGTCCTTTTATAAGTCATATCAGATGTCATTAATTGGTACTTACATTAAGATTCAGGAAGTTAGTTATTAAGTAAATAAACATACCACATTAATTTGTTTTTAAAACTCTAGAAGTGAGAGGAAGAAGAATGTGAGGAATCTTTCGGAAATTAAAATGGGTAAGATATAAAAACGAAAAACAGGCACTAGAGGGAAAAACTGGAAACGATAGTCGCGGAATTAACTTGAATGTTTTCAATCAGATACTGGACCTTCATTTATTAGTTTATATGGTTAAACTGTAGTAGAAAGCCGGAATACAAATATTTAAGAAAGATTTCTTAGTCCGCATATGTAAAAAAATTAATATTAATGTTTATACTCCCTCTCATTCACATCTTTAGGTTTTTCTTTTAAAAAATATCTGATATTTTTCGTGTTGATTGTTTCCTTACATTTTTTTTCTTTAGTCTTAATTGCTATGGCGCAAAGAGCAAATTATTTTCATTTTTCCTCCACCCTACTCCTTTATTCATGAAGGAAAGGGGTTCATATCACAGAATGCCACTCATAACGTATTTCTTTCATCCTGTTTCAGTTCGAGAACTTCCATTATTGCTCTGTCGATATCATCTTTTCTTCTCTTCTCTTTCCTCCTGTCTCGTGACCATCAAATGTTTTATTTTCTCTTAAATGATCCCCCTGACTAAAATAGGAACTATTTTTTTTATCAGGATGTTACTGGAAACGAGAAATAGTGTTTTGTGTATGGTTGAATTTCCATCTACTATTGATTTCAAATTTTAACCTAGTTTTATGAATCGTTTTTGAAAAGTATATTAATTATTGTTTTGCTAATCTTTGTAGTTATTATTATTATTATTATTATTATTATTATTATTATTATTATTATTATTATTATTATTATTATTATATTAAGCAGAGCACCCTCTTTATTTCTTTCGAAAATGGTCTGATTAGATTTGTTTATTTTGTAAAGAACGAAGAAGTGAAAAGCGGTATCAAGCCGAGGCCTATTGAAGAAGGGAAAGGAAAAGACTGGAAGAGACAGTCTTGCATCTTAAAACAGCTAAAAGATAGGAATCAGGGAGAGTGGAAGAGGAGGGATAATTCTAAAACCTCCTGGTAGGCCAGAGGTAACAGCTACCAAACCTTACATTCTTTGTGTAGGATTGATGGTCTCCCTTCAGCAGGTAATTGAGGGATGTGGAGTCCTAGCGTGAGCAAATTTACTTCCAGGGAGGAGAAAATTGATATCCTTCCCCCTGCTCAGTGAAGGTGTAGCTTCAATAGCCCATATCCGTATATAAAAGATTGATAACGGCCACATTGCAGTTGCCGATGAAATAGCTCCAGTGGAGAAAAGCGACTGGAGAAGAAATCCCAAAAATGCATGACCGATATTCCAAATAGTGATGGAGAGGCTAATATTAAGGTTCAGTAATCTGGACGGAGAGTGAAATTTTCAATACTATAAATGGAACTCCAGAATTTTTTAGGGAGGGATTCAACAATATGAACAGGTGGATTTGGAATAAAGATAAAAATCCAATTGCTGCTAAAAGAAAAGATGTTTAGACTTTTTGAGACTGATTAAAAGAGGTATTTGGTGGAGTAGATAGAGGTGGTTGTGCCGCACTATTTCATACGCGTGCATACACAGTAATGCTATTGATTATTTTTATCTATCGCTCTTTCCTGCACTGATAATAGAGAAAACCTGTTTAAGCTTGCCATCGTATGTTTCAGATTGTTTGAATATTTGAGCCATTGTTGCTCCCAACTGTGTTTATATAAGCTTGTTGAACAAGCTTATTAGCAGTCACCGCTCCTCTCAGTTAGTACCTAACAGCTCACCTTGCCACAAGGTAAAAATCATATTTGGAGAATTAACCGTGAAATAACTTGCGTAATCATTGTGGTATCATACTTATATTGAAGAACTTTAATGATAATGAATAAATAATTAACTAGTTTATGGCAATGAACAAATCATTGTACAACTGAAAATAAAGTGTTGAAAAATTGAATATTCCGGAAAGATCTTCGTTTTACATCAAGGAGAGGAGGAGACCTGTAGCACTTGGTAATGTGATGTCATTGAATCTCAAAATATAAAACCTGACTCTGTAATTATTAGTACATAGTATCTCTTAGGTGAGCAAGCCTGACAAGAGACCTGTGGAAATGTGGTCTGAATTGGTTTGATAATTTTAGGCTGACATAAATTCCATGGACATTATCCTACACCGTCTTTAATAATTTATACAAATATGGCCTATGCACCAATTCTTTTCATTTAACTCACACTTGAATGCTTGGAAGCTGATCTGATCACTCTTTTATCAACCCTATGTAATTTTATTATTATTATTATTATTATTATTACATGCTAAGCTACAAACCTAGTTGGAAAAGCAGGATGCTATAAACCTAGTGGCTCCAACATGAAAAATAGCCCAGTGAGGAAGGGAAACAAGGAAAAATGAAATATTTTAAGAGCAGTAACAACATTAAAATAAATACTTTATATAGAAACTAAAAACTTTAACAAAACAAGAAGAAATGAAATTAGATAGAACAATGTGACCGAGTGTACCCTTAAGCAAGAGAACTTTAACTTAAGACAGTGGAAAACCATGGTACAGAGGATATGGCACTGCCCAATGGTTTGATTTTTGAGTGTCCTTCTCCTAGAAGAGCTGCTTCCCATAGCTAAAGAGTCTCTTCTACCCTTACCAAGAGGAAAGTGGCCTCTGAACAATTACAGTGCAGTAGTTAACCCCTTGGGTGAAGAAGAATTGCTTGGTAATCTCAATATAGTTAGGTGTATGAGGACGGAGAAGAATCTGTAAAGAATAGGCCAGACTATTCGGTGTATGTGTAGGCAAAGGGAAAATGAATCGTAACCAGGGAGAAGGACCCAATATAGTACTGTCTGGCCAGTCAAAGAACCCTATAACTCTAGCGGTAGTATCTCAACGAGTGGCTGGTGCCCTGGCCAACCTACTATGCTTGTTAATGACATTGCTGCTGATGTTGCCATATTATTTTCTCTTGTCATGAACGATTGTCCAGTCTGTTCCCCAGAATATGAACCATTCAACTTTTCAAGTTTTGTCCCATTGTTTTTACACATAACCTTGCTAAGATTTCTTTTTCTAAACCACTTGATAATCTTACTGCCTTAATCTGGTTGTCTGTGTTTTGCCTAATATCTGCACTCACTAGTTCTGAGGCGTTTAAAATTAATTTGATTAAGACCGTTACCCAAGAAGCATGAATATGTACCCACTCCTCTGGGTAAACTTATTGCAAGTTTTTTCTTATTTGTTCTAGTTGATCATGTTTGATCTGGTCCCCTCCATATACCCATTTGGTGATCTTCATGATGTTTTCGTCACCTAACCATTTCCTTCTTTTCATCATTGATCTTCAAATTTAATCTATATTTTGCAAATCTATGCTTAGGTGATTCTTATATAAGCATATATATATATATATATATATATATATATATATACTGTATATATGTATATATATATATATATATATATATATAAATATATATATATATATATATATATATATATATATATATATATATATATATATAAATGTCCCAAGCCTTGTATATAAAATATGTAGATGTATATGTTTTTTTTTTTTATAATAAGATCAATGACATTTTCAAGAGGACTATGACTATCATAAATTGTTGTGCGAGATCACTGAACTCTTATTATAGGTGAAGTGTCGTAAGTCGTACGGCAAGAGTATACTGCCATCGCAGTGGAGATTTCCACTGATTTAGTAGTTTCAGCATATTGACAGGAGTTATTGCATTACTTGCCCAGAAGAGTGGCAGTACCACTAGAGCACTCCCAAGAACAATATGGTACTGGTCTGAAGAGTATCTTGCTGTGCAAAGTTTATTCACGAACCTTTTGTAATGAAGTGGAAAAAACTATGTTCTGATGTCTCATTAATTATCCGTCTACTTGGCATTGTAGGTCATTCCTCTTAGAAAAAGACATTTCCTTTCCTTAGTAATTCTGGGAATACCATTAATACTGTCTTACCTATTTGGATATGAAGCACTCTCCCTAGAATGAATTTAATGTTGATGAATGATAAGTACAGAAGTGAGATTAAGAGAATTATGAAATTTTGTACAGCATGTTCATGAATGTTTGGACTATTATTAAAACTAAAGGAAAAGTATATCAAGTGGACGTACTTGTAGGATAAGGCGATATGAATTTTGCTTAGTAGCCGTAAAGGTACTCAAACCAGAAAGCGTGTTTTTTTTCACTAATAAAGAACACTTTGATTCTTCCCGATTAAAGAGAAAATGAAAATTGACTTTAGTGGTTGTTTAAAGTTTTATTTGTAAAACACTAGGAGTGTGTCACAGTAGTAGACGATGTAAAGTATTTGAATGTTTTTATAAACATGAAAGAGAAACTGAGGTATGAGTCAATCAAGATTTAGAAATTATTGAAATTTTTACTACGTTTAAAGATCACTCATGAGTTGCAGATGCAAGGGTCATGGCGATACTCTAAATATGTATATGTTCAGTGTTGTCCCCCCTGTACACCCATTCAAGGACCAGGAATGGCCAGGCACTATACTCAATTTATTTTAAAGAGGCGCATTTGCACTGACTCGTAGCGGTGCCCGTTTAGTTTGGAAAAGTTTCCTGCTATCTGATTGGTTAGAATCATCTTGTCCAACCAATCAGCGATCAGGAAACTTTTCCAAGCTAAAAGGGCACCCATGCGAGTCAGTGCAAATCTGCCTCACTGAAAAAATTGACTATAGTAGTTGATATAACAGGTAAACTTACATGGTCTTCCACAATCTCCTTGCCTAGCTCACAGAAACGGTGGAGCTGTGAACACTTGTGAATACTTTTTTGAGCTTCCGTTAGGACTCGAACTTCCGACCCACGAATCCTGAATCAGAGACGTTAGCCACTAGGCCGCTACAACCCTTAATGACCAGTCACGGCAGACAACAAAACTCCATTTATGTTTGTAGTAGAATTGGTTGAAATAGGTATTGATGTTAAGAGTACATCTGCGAAAGGTAAGCGTGATAAAATATGAATGTATTTTTCCCAGTTCATAAATGCACAGTACATTAAGAGCATGAAATGTCTGTGCATCTGCTTTTCATAATTCTGGGAACCTCATGCACAAGCATGAAAAGAAATTTAAAAATTTTATATGAATGATATATGCTTGGCATATAAAACTTAAACAATGTCCTGGAAAAAAAAATATATTACACAAAACTTTTTAGCTTTAAAATTGTATGAACAGAACTAGAAATGAAGGCGAATACATTTATATCATACAGTTGAAACGTGGACGTAGAATTAACTTCCAGCAGCCGAACATTAGAAAATATACGTATAAATCAAAATACCTCAATACCAGCGCATCCCTGTGGCCTCGTTTGAAATTTATTGTCTCATTTTTTGAAGTGGAGGAAGGGAGAATGAATTAGATTACTGGTGCAACTGGTAGGGACAAAGGAATAGGGAAGGAGAGAGGTATATCCGGGAATGTGGGTCTGACTTCTATACCTGTACCCACACTTTGAAAACGGATTTTTCAAAAAATAATTGAAAATTAAAAATAATGAAATACTTTTTTTGGAAGAGAGAGAAATTGCTTTCTTCTCGATTCGGTGGTCGTTGTAGTAGCTGTTAGATCATGCAAGGTTTATGCCAGCACGTTTATTAATTCCTTTTAGCAGCTAGTAAGATAGACTGTATGGGACCTCACCGCCTTTTGCAGCTCAAATCAACTCTCACATCTCGCCCTCACCCTCTTTGATATATTCTTTATTGTGTATTATTAGTCTCTCTCTCTCTCTCTCTCTCTCTCTCTCTCTCTCTCTCTCTCTCTCTCTCTCTCTCTCTCATAAGTGAAAAACCTCGAGGAATGGAAGATGGAAATGGAAAGGGCATTGACATTTGAAAAGATGAATAAATAGAAAATGTGATTCAAATGAACTAATTGGAATTATCAAGCTGTAAAAAAAAAAGAAATTGAGGCATCACTAAAATCCTCACCGCTAAATAATAGCATAAAATATTTAAAGAAAGCCGCATATATAGCGATCATATTCCCATTAATAATGACAGGACAGAGGAAGAGAGAAAATACGTTGAGGGAGATTTATTAGAGAAAAATAAAGCTTCCCTACTGAAAATTCACGAGGGTGGTCAGGTAGACGTAAAGATGCTGACAAAGAGATTCTTAAAAGATTCTGGCAAGTCTCACAAAGATGATGGCTCTGCGTCACAAAGACAGGGAAAGGCTGCCAGTAGATTTTATCTTTGGGGAGATGTTCATGACACAGATATTATTATTATTATTATTATTATTATTATTATTATTATTATTATTATTATTGTTATTATTATTATTATTATTAGCTGATCTCCAACCCTATTTGGAAAAGCAGGATGATGTAAGCCCAAGGGCTCCAAGAGGGAAAATAGCCCAGCGAGGAAAGGAAATAAAGAAAACTACAAGAGAAGTAGGATCATTTAAAACATAATATTTCATAAACAGTAACTATATCGAGATATTCGAGGTTATATAATTTTTTTTTTTTTTTTGCCACAATTTTATTAATAATTCTTGTTCAACGTTAAATCCGTGTACTCTTTTAAGGATAAATAGGTTAACCTCAAGTATGGTTCATAATACCCGTCGTCATATAGTTGACTAGGAAGAACAAGAAAAGCAATGTGAAACCTATTTCAATGAACCAGATATTAAACTTACCAGGCGGAACACATTTATTTAGAGATTAGCTAAAAGTGGTGATATAGAGCTGCCCAAGGTACAATTGAATTTTTGCTTGTAAACAGTTCTCTTGAAATAAATACTTATTTTGATAGTTACTTAGAAATTAATTAAAGGATATCTATCTTATTTCTCTTCCTCTTGTTTTGTTCAAGTTTTTATAGTTAATATAGGTAATATTTATTTTAATGATAGTTTTCTTAAAATATTCTATTTTTCCTTGTTTCCTTTCCTCACTTGGCTATTTTCCCTGTTGGAGCCCCTGGGCTTATAGCATCCTGCTTTTCCAACTAGGCAGCTTAGCAAGTAATAATGATAATAATAATAATAATAATAATAATAATAATAATATAGCTATCCATGGTTGTATTGTATCAAGTTTTCCTTCGTTAAAATAATGTCCTCTTTGGTTCTCGAAAACTTTCACGGTAATGAGAGTCGAGGCATTGGAAGAGTTATTCAGTTGCCCTCTTTTGGGACAAAATAAAACAGAATTGTCATATGAGACAACGAGTTCTTTGATGTGCAATATGGTGGAAAGAAACCTCAGTCTGATACCAGAATGCCATTTAAAGTAGCTAGGAAGTGTAAAGAATTTTAACAGGTCATATCATTAGAGAGATACAAGTGTTAACATATTTATCAATCATAGAAGAGCAAAAGGCAATAAATTGAAAAACAAGATTTGATGAGAATGTTGTTCAGCATGTTAGCAGTTTATTTAAAGTAATTGTAAAAATGAAATATATAAGAAATATTGTCATTTAAACTTAAAGAATATACTTTTCTAATAAAGGAAACTTACTTTAACTTCTGTTAATACCACAATGTTATCTCTAACAGGTTAGAATATTGTTTTTATGATATATAGTTATATCCACCAATTCCCAATGAAACGATAATAATTACAATATTGTTCTTGTTTATTGTATAGGCATTCCACTTTTACAGACTTTAATTAACCTATTACTTGGCACCTACGCCTATTCATATACGACTGACAATTTTAAAAGGCTGGGATATAATTGTGATGCATTCAAGAACTGATGTAGCCTAACATTCTATTATAGTCACATTCGAATACAGTTTTTAATTTGTGCCGATTCATGATGTCTTTTCCCCTATATAATAAAGAGCAAGTGTCTGGCTATATATATATATATATATATATATATATATATATATATATATATATATGTGTGTGTGTGTGTGTGTATATATATATATGTGTATATATATATATATATATATATATATATATATATATATGTGTGTGTGTGTGTGTGTGTATATATATATCAGCCACGTTTATTGAAATCGGCAGACGTATTACTACTCGGTATCGCCCAGAGAAGTATACACGGCTCTGGTCTCTCCCTGTCCCTTGGGTAGTGGGGGGAGAGAATAGTCATACCCTGGTGAGAGGCGGTTGCGTGTGTGTGTGATTGCATATCTATCTAAATATTTAGCCGACATTTTGACGGTTCGCGCACACTAGTAAAGGATAAGCAACGAGAGACCCATCCTCATGTGTCTTGAAATTTTGAAATTACGGCAAAATCCATAAATACCGCAATCTCCCGATCTCTCATCATGGCGTGAGAGAAATAATGAATCGGTTTAATCTTCGGGCTGTACCTCTTATAATAGGGTTGTCACCTAGCGGTGAGGCCTAGGTTCGATTTCCCGCCAAGCTGTCAGGGAAGGAAGGCTGCATGTTGTATGAATTTCGCGTTGTTGGTTTTGGCTCTGGCACATATAATATTCCTTCTCGTCGGGGAGTAATTCATTAATACAGATATGTCTGGATGAGATGCAGTGGTCTTTTATCAAGGTAAGTTTACTATATATACAAAAGATATGCAGTACTGTAGTTTAGGAACAAATTGCATTTGATAATTTAAAATATTGGAAATACAGTCAAAGTGTCAAACTAAAAATATATACTGTATATTTTGAATTTGCAGAAATTTTTTTTCTTGATTAGTCTTATGTATTTATATTTTGAACATTCTGACTAGAATTAGTCATCCAAATTTCAAAGCAGTCATTTATTCTATATTTGTGTACACTATGAGGTAAAAGAAAGCTAGATTGGTCAATCAGCCGATAGTTTGAGAGCAAAGGAAAGTGGTTTGATTGCTCCCGCAGGCTCTCAACGATTAATATCACTTTAAACTACCACGTAAATTAGCCGTTAGGAGACCGATGTGTCTATATCTTTAATAGAGGATAGAATGTTTAGAAGAAAGAAAACTATGTTTTGATCGATTTGCGGTTTCATTTTTCCCTAGGATATTCTTCCTGTCATGTCAGACAAACATGTACTGTATCTGTTTTCCCTCTAAATTTGTGTTCACCATGGTTTGCTTCACACGAGCTGGTTTTTTCAGTACGGAATTATTTCCGCTCGTTGAAAGGCACAAGATAAAGAGAGGTAACCTCTTTATCTTTAGGAAGCATAAACGTATTTGCTCAAGTTGGCTCGTAGTTTCTATAACCGTAACATTAGAACCGCGCTGTTTAGCAGTAGACGCGGGTGAGCGGACAGTGATTGAAGGGCCTCATTGATCTTCATTTATTTGTAATCCGCGCGGACAAAACCCTCGCGGTATCAAGTCGCTCGTGTGAAGGGAGATTTTATGTCATGCTGCTATGGGTTAGAACATACGCCTTGCATCACATGTGCTATGGATCAAGAAGTCATGGTTTAGGTGTATGCACTTTATGAATGGTATATATGGGGTGGCCTTGTAATTTCTCCTTTACTCCACCGAGATGAAGAAATTAGTTAATTGACTCCATCTATGTGAAATATGGAAGTAAAAGTAGAAATAAAATGTAGTCTGAAGAATGCAAGACCCTTTTGAGGGAGCAAAAGTTTAAAAAAGGCAGGGTGACCTACAATCCAACTTCTTTTATTTCATTGAAATGAAATGGGTTTCGTTTTAATCCTTCTAGAAGTCAATAACCCTCTTTGATCCTAGGTCAAGCTTAAGTAAGAAACGAGTACTTTTCCTCATTATTAACGCAAACTAACAATTTCATTTTGATTTTAGAGTACGGAAATGATAACGAAAATTTGAGCATTGTTGGAAGTCATAATTTTTCCGGATTACACTCATTCTTTATATGTGAACAGATCAATGAATTAAGTATTGTGTGTGTTATCCTTTATGTCTTTCGTAATGGTGTTTTTAAGAATAGCTTGGGGAACCATCTTTAACTGCAAAATTTATCTTCGCTGTCATTGGGTACAGAATCGATAAAAAAACTTGAATGGTTTTATGTTTATCTAAGATGAAAAGATAATACAATGATTTTTTTATGTAGTGTACGAAAATACAGATGGTTATTTTCGCAAATTTAGAAAATGTCCATAGCGAGTAATGGGATGAAAGCTTTTATTGGTTAGTTTACTGTGGTAGTTTCAAGAATTTTCAAACTTGAAATAGGGCTGATAAAGTATATGATTTCTTAAGCAACACAACTAACAGCTACACGTATGTATGTATGTTTGCATATATATATATATATATATATATATATATATATATATATATATATATACACATCCATACATATATATATATATATATATATATATATATATATATATATATACACTGTACATGTTTGCTTGTATATCTTTATAAATTTATATATATATATATATCTATATATATATATATATTTATATATATATATATATATATATATATATATATATATGTATGTATGTATATATATACATATATATATGTATATATATACATATATACATACAGTATTATAGGATATATATATATATATATATATATATATATATATATATATAATTTGTGTGTTTCTTTAAAATATTCTTACAAGAGGCAAAGAATATAAAACCAATCACTATATTTCAACCAATGAACATTGTTCCTCATCTCAATAAAAAATGAGGATATGCTATATTTATGTATGTCTGTAGTAGTTAATTTTATGTTAATCTTGTTTTTTATAGAAACTAGTTAGTAAGGGAAAAGGTGATCCAGATTAGTTTTATGTTGCATTCTTCTTCTTACAACCTTGATAGTTGGACTGGATATTGGCGTCTTGACCTAGGATTTATTTCGTAATGGTTTTAAAGGCCGCTCATGAATGGCAGAGGCAAGGTACAGTGACATTGCCCTATCAAGCAGGACAATGCCCTAAAGGCCAACCATATATGAATATGATCAGTGCCTATGAACCCTTTCAGCCCAAGCCAGGACCAAGGAGGCCAGGCAATGGCTGCTGTTGACTCGGCAGCTAGACCTATAGGCTTCCCCAAACCTCCCATCCTTAGCTCCCAAGGATGGTGAAGTTGCAGTGATCAAAGGAACTGACGAGTTTTAGCGGGATGTAAACTCCAGTCTGGTAATCTTCAGCCAGGCCACAACCCTATTTGGGGATCAGTCTTCGTGGATTATCCTTCTGATGAGCGGTTTCTGGCGGGTTTTGTGTACTATTTATGCTCTCCAATGACCATCAGACTAGTTATTGTTGTTTGTTTGGTTTAGGATTTCTGATTCCACAATCTTCCTCATTCATGGACTAACAATTTCAAAAAGAAAATGAAATTTTAGATCAATCAATCAATCCAAAAGCAAAGGGGACTCATTCTAGTTGATGTGATTCCTCAAGTTTCTAAGATGAATGAAGATCCCCTACATATCCCCTCATATCTAATATATGTTTTGTGTTCGGATAATCTCTCTGATAAAGAATCTACATTTTATCCCATGTAAATATTATTGGAAACTCCACGTAGTAATCTGAAACTACGCATTTGGTTACTCTGGTTTATACAGATTAATTAGAACCCCTCGATTCTTCTGTATTAAAAGCTTATTGATCTGTACAGTAGTTTAATTTCGTTAATGTAATTCCATCAGTTCTTCCCAATGCTCGCCGGTGAGTAGTCTTGCTGTCTGTATTATCTTCATGGCCATGACATCGCCTTTCATTTTAAGAAAGTCTCTTAAGGCATCAGCAGCCTTGAACCTCAAATTTTCCCAGCAAGCATTGATGGTTTTGGGCTGTAACTCATCCATTCTCTTAATGAAAATAATGACACGGTAATTCTAAACACCTTCCAGTTGTCCATTGCGTTTATATCTAGGTCTGTATCTATAGTCATTCTTATAATTTTGAAATTCTATCGAGGGTATAATAAATTAGATTAGATTAATTAAACATATCAAGTATGGTATGCATAACAGAAAAAAAACTGTACACTCGTAATTGTTTCAAACAAAAGGGCTCTTTCCTGGCTTAGAAAAGGGGAATCTCAGTCATGTTTTCTATGTAACTACTTATAGACTCCTAATGTTCTGGGGGCTCTGGCAAGTACGATACATAAAATATAATGCCAAACATTACTTCTCCAGGTATGCTTCCACTTCGGGATTGAAGCATTGATTGAACCACTGCTTGAAGAGTATAGCAGACCCAGCCTTTGCATTGGGTTGCTTGAAAACAGAGAGAGTTTGCTTTTATTTATCCTTCAAGTCGAGCAGTTTTATGGAGTAGTTAGATCTAAGGTCAGCCGATCCTTCAACACTTTGAACCCTGTTTGAAGCTTTTGTGAATGTAGGTCCTGTTATGCCTTTTTTCCCCAAAAAAACCTAGTCTTGTTGCAGTTGAAGATTGGCTTGATATATTTTCCATGTTAAAATCGATCCTAATTTCTAATGGATGCCTGCTTGCTGCTCTTTCACCCATGATTTTTTATGTTGTTCAAATTATTTATCCACCTATCACCTGCAGGCTGCAATTGGTGTCATTCGTTCGCAGGCCCTTAAATTATTTTACTAGAAAATTTTTTCTAGGCTTTCTAGTGGAAGAGCCCGTGGTGATTCTTGATTGTATTACCTTGTGTTGAATATCCCGTTTTTTTCTATACTTGCTGCTACACCTAGCTTTAGAAAAATTGTTCTTCTCATTTTCAGTTGTTAAGTCGACAGTATCAGCCTTCTCTACTAGGGATAATATGAGGAGCCCTTCTATCCTTTGGCCAACACTCACTTTATTGGAAATGTTTTAGTGGTCATTGTTTCACATTAGTACACGACCACCGCATGGTAAACTTCCTTTGTTATATGTAATTGGTAAGTTTTATCACATTCATGATTCAAGATGAGGTAAAAGACAGAGGGAAATATTAAGATTATTATTATAAAATGACTAAAGTGTTATGCTGACTCACACAACTAAATTTCCAGGGTATATATTTGTCGCTTGGTATCAATTCGTTAACTGAGTATACTCGACACTCGTTGATACGTATGGCGGAATGTATGCTATACAGAGATTAGCTAAAATGGTGGGATATTTGGCTGCCCAAGCTCCAACTGAATATTTGCTTTTGAACATTTCTGTTGAAAGGATGTGGGTTTTAAAAGCTACATTGAAATTAATTGACTTGATTTTTTTTACAATCTCTAGAGAAAGACAGTCTTCATGTGAGATTAATTTTTCACCTAAGAAATTCAGAACAGAATTTATCGTTTTTTTTTTTTTTGTGACTAATTTCACGCACAGACAAAGGGTTTTATATTGTTAACGGAATTCTTTAAAATTGTTTATTATGTTAGGGATAGAAAAAATCCTACGAAAGGTAACAAGAAGTCCTGTAACTGCTTCGATATGTCGAAGATGAAGGAGTCTTTACGTGACCTTGAGGTTTTTTGTGAATCCTCAGAATGGCTGATGAATTTAGGCGTTTATATATCACCGTCTTCTTTTACATATTTTTATTCTTTATTTCAAGAGTTTACCGTAGTGTTATGGGTGTCTTTTGGTAGTTTCTCATTGGTGGTATCATCATTCAAATGTTCCTATGTTTTGCTATGTCCTCACCAAGAATAGCGATGTAGACCTCTTGATCTGGTATGGTTATAAAGATGTAATCTAATTTATATAAGGAAAAAAAGATGATCTGTGAAACCTCATAGGGATAGTTTTTATTTTACAGTGATTACGTTCTGAATCATTCAATAAAATACCTTTCAGAAAAATTTCACCTTTTTTAACATTCAACTTTTAAATATATAAACACAACCATATATATATATATATATATATATATATATATATATATATATATATTTATATATATGTGCATATATATACACAAATATACACACACATATACACACACACACACACACACATATATATATATATATATATATATATATATATATATATATATATGGTTGTGTCTATTCATTTAAAAGTTGAATGTTACGGTTAATCTGTTGTAGATCCAAGGATATAGTCCGTCTGGGAAAAGATGATCCGGATTTAATTTCTTCCAGGTGCATTCTTGTTCTTATATCTGCTCATTAACTTGGAGATAATGAGCAGATAGCTTTGAACCTTTGGCCTCGTTTTCCATGAAACCAGACGAAAATAATCTTAATTATGTGTCAGATTTTTGATAAAATGAATTATCAGTGATAATATGGAAAAAGTGAAATTTGTGTGAAAAGTAAGTTCCTTGGTAAATGGATGGATATATATGTATATATATATATATATATATATATATATATATATATATATATATATATATATATATATATATATCAACACAACATCGTGCTCAAATAGAAATAAATTTCTACCTCATACTTGGGATCGATCCCAAGTATGAGGTAGAAATTTATATATATATATATATATATATATATATATATATATATATATATATATATATATATATATATATATATCAATCCATCCATCCATCCATCCATTCATTTACCAAGGAACTTCCCCCAATTTCGGGGGGTAGCTCCTCCAGCTTTGCTGATCATGGCGATACACAAATCCTTTCACCACGTTAAGGTAAACCCACTCAGTAAGGGAATAAATATATACAAACACACACACACACACACACACACACATATATATATATATATATATATATATATATATATATATATATATATATATATAGTGTGTGTTGTAGGTTAGCCAGGGCACCAGCCACCCGTTGTGATGCCACCGCTAGGGAGATATAGAGTCCCTTGACTGGCTAGACAGTACTACATTGGATCCCTATCTCAGGATACGACTCATTTGTCTTCACTTACACATACACTGAATAGTCTGGCCTATTCTGTCCACATTCTCCTCTGTCCTTATACACCTGACAAAACTTGAGACTACCAAGCATGTCTTCGCTCAAGGGGTTAACTATTGCAATGTAATTGTTCAGTGGCCACTTTTCTCTTGGTAAGGGTAGAAGAGACTCTTTAGCTATGGTAAGAAGCTTTTCTAGGAGGACACTCCAAAATCAAACCATTGTTCTCCAGTCTTGGGTTGTGCCATAGCCTTTGTACCATGGCCTTCCACTATCTTGGATTAGAGTTCTCTTGCTTGAGTGTACACTCGGGAACACTATTCAATCCTGTTTCTATTCCGCTTGTTTCTTATGTTTTTAGAGTCTATACAGTATGTGTAAGATCTAATGTAATGTTAATCTTCTTAATACAATTTAATTTTGTTATTTATTACTTCTCTTTTGGTTTATTCATTTCCTGGTTTCCTTTTCTTTACTGGGCTATTTTCCTTGTTGGAGCATTTGGGCTTATAGCATCTTGCTTCTCCGACTGGAGTTATAACTTAGCTTGTAATAATAATAATAATAATAATAATAATAATAATAATAATAATATATAACCTATGTGAACGTCCAGTCTTAAGACCAATGTATATTGGTTGAAATACTGTGATTTGTTTGATTTACTTTTTGTTACTTTTATGGCCATTAAAAAGAAAACGTCATAATGATAGATTACTCTGTGAAGAAATACGCACACAATGTGTGTGTGTGTATATATATATATATATATATATATATATATATATATATATATATATATATATATATATATATATATTTATATAATATATAATATATATATATTTATATATAATTATATATATATAATTATATATATATATATATATATATATATATATATATATATATATTTATTTATTCGTGTGTGTACGGGGTTCATTATTAATGTTGGCTGTGAAGTTTATCCGCAATCGATTTGATACCTCAGATTTACCAGGTACTTTGAATAATAATTGCTGAAAATTGTTTGCACGCTGAAAAGATTTTAGTGAAGAAAACAAATTTTCTGCATGCGGTGATTAGGTTCGTTAGCAATTTTTTGTTCCTGAAACGACATTCGTTTTATTCTCGTTCCGGGACATTTAGTCAAATGAAGGTTATGAAAACCGACAAATCTTTTAGTATCAAAACCCTCTTTTGCATCAATTCTCTTCTCGAATATCTAACGCATACGAATAGTTGTATTTTGTTATGGATATTTGCAGCGTTATATACATCAGTTTATAGATTTTTTATTCGGCAGATACGCCATGGCTCACCCTGATATTAATCTCCAATAGTCAAAACTAAGGTCTTGTTAGATGGAAATATTGTTACCCTGTGTACTGTACTGGGACACGAATATTTCTCTTCGATGTAGGGGTTGGTGTGTGTGTGGGTGGCTTAGGCTTTTAAAATAAGCGTCCTTACTGTCATCGGGATGGTATAGTGTTGCTAATTTTACAGGTAACTTTTCAGAATTACCTAAGTTTTTCTCGGTCAGAGTTCTGAGAAGAATGTTATTATTCTTATTAATATTATTGTTATTATTATTGTTTTTATTATTATTGTTACTAGCTAAGCAACAACCTTTCTTTGAAAAGCAGGATGTGATAAGCCAAAGGGCTCCAATAGGGAAAATAGCCGAGTGAGGAAAGCAAATAAGGAAATAAATAAACTACAAGAGAAGTAACGAAACTTTAGAATAAAATGCCTTGAGAACACTAACAACATTAAAACAGATCTTTCATTTATAAAATATAGAATAAAGACTTGTGTCACCTTTTCAACATAAGAACATATGCTGAAAATTTGAACTATTGGAGTAAAAATACAACAATTCTACCTGATAATAGAACGATAAAAATTGCAGTGTGGAATAAATCGGGAGATAAATCAGATATATCTACGTTACAATATTCATTGAATATTTCGCGCGTTTTGTGTTAGGGAATGATAAAACGAACCGGCTTGGCCAGTGAAATGGAAACTAGAATCTGTCAAGATGAAATTATTTGACCCAGTAATCTATGCGAGTACGCCATCAGTAATAGTAATGCCTGAAAACTTATATGTGTATTGTTAGTAATAGGATCAGAAACATCATCCCTTACTGTATAAGGATTACAGTCAATTATTTATTTAATGCAGGTCTTACGTTAACCTTTAGATTTTAGATCAAATACATTATTTTATTTTAAACCTTTGGCCATTGACCTAGAAAGGATTTACAGGTAATTTAGTTATATTTCTAGGTGTATGATAGATTAATTTGTCGCTAAACACAAGAATGTGTAGAATGTTTAGTCTGTAGTTGAACAGATCCAAGATTGTTTAATAAGTAAAAAAGTTATAAAAGAAGGTTGGAGAAGCTGTGTAAAAGACGGTGTTAACCCTGGTTTCTTTCTAATTGTTGGCGATAAATGTTTTTCGTTAATTTCTTTGAAGTATATAAACATCCCTCCCTGTAAAAAGAATCTTATTTCAGTCATTGAAACACCTAAATTGGAAAATGTATTATTCATTGTAGGAATGGTTCATGTAAATTTATTGTTCATTTTGTCTACGTGTCCTGAATAAATGATTAAATAACTTTGATATTAATTATTTTGTATATGTAATGTAAATATACTGTATCTAGCATTGCAACAAAACTCCAAACGTTTGCTGTATTGAATAGAGTAAAGTCATGCATTGACAAATTAATCAATCAATATCCATGTGGTACACATCTAAAAATCTGATGTGTACCACATTTTATACGGGAGATTATTTATAATATTTACCCTTTTCTCATACATAGTGACACATGCAGTACATGAAAAATAATTCTTACTTAGAGTGCAAATGGCGTGTATATACTGTACTGCATAAAAGGGAGATTCGATTTGTTACTTTGTATAGAAAAATATATATTAATTTTCACAGCATTTCAAAAATGATTTATTAATGAACCCCAGGCAGCACTTTAAAAGTATGAGCGTGATATTAACATCTGCATTGATTATTGTGACGGAACAAATCAAAATGAAAGTATATATAAAAGCCTTGATTCACATACGAAAGTACTTCTCCATGAGGTACTTTTATTGTCGCCAGTATCTGGTTTTATTGATACAAATGCTGCAAGAGTCACTGCTTATTTCCAGTTTAAAAATAAGGCCTTTTTATTTTACCGTAGGTCTATCAAACGCTAACCTTTTCGCAAACCACTTGGAGATTGCCACATGCCTATGCCATATATAGGTTATCTAGAAAACCGTGTTACAATTTTAAAAATAAAACGCAGAAACAAATGAAAAGTTAATTTATAGAAGTTATTACAAACGAGGAGTGGCTATTGATTTTTTGTATCATTTAATACACCTCTACGTGGGCACAATCAGTTGCACGAAACACATCAAGAAGGGGCCCTATGTCCTTCAGTGTTCGTTGTATCTTCGTCTCATCAATAGTGACAATGATATCGCTGATCTTTTGCTTAAGATCAATGATATTCCCTTTGGTTTTTTGATACACGATAGCCTTTATCATAGCGCCCATAGAAAGTATTGCAGAGTAGTGATGTCTTGTGAAGGTAGCCAGGGAAATAAGCCATCCCTTCTAATCTACCGGTCTGGAAAGGTTAAATTTAGGAACCCATGAACCTTTAGTCCCCAATGTGAGAGTGCACCATTTTGCATGAAATGATGGTGGCTTGAGAGTCATGTAGTTGTGGTATCACATATTCAGTCGAAAAGCCAAGGTAAATATTTGTAGTAATTGATGTGTCCTTAAAGGAAAATGGCCAATAATTCGATTGCACATGATCCTATACCACACATTTACCTTTGAACTATCTCCGGGAAGTTCCCTATTCTTATGTGGATGTTCTGATTCCGGGATTCTCACGTTATGGTTGTTCCATTTCCCTGAAATCTGAAAGCCTCATCACTAAAATAAACCCGGTTTCGGTGGCCTATTGGAAATATGTCTGCCTGGTGATCAGCCTGACTGGGGTTCGAGTCCTGCTTAAGCTCGATAGTTTCTTGTAGTGTCTGAAATCACCATCCTTGTGTGCTAAGGATGGGATGTTTGAGGGAGCCTATACGTCTACCTGCTGACTCATAAGCTGCCATTGCCTGTCTATCCCTGGTCTTAGCTTGGGTGAAGTTGGGCTTGGGCTCTTATCATATGTATATATGGGTAGTCTCTATGGCATTGTCCTGCTAGCTGGGTATTGTCATTGCCCCTTGCCTCTGCCATTCATAGGCGGCCTTTCACTTAAATAATTAACTAAGGAACCTTTCAACGTCAGAAATTCATTCAAGCTTATTAACTGCAAGCTCTTTTCGGACATGGTTTATCATTTGGCTCGAGGGCCTGTCTGAGCTGTACTTTGTAACCGTACAATCACAATTTCTTGCATAGTACTTTGTGAACTGTTGAACGTGGTAGTTGTAAGTGTTTGGCAGTAGTATGGATTGATTTTGTTAGAGAACGATCAAAGACATGTATTACACGATTGATGTATTTCTCAGATGTTCTTGATTATCCACTCCACCCTTTATCTAAGACTGTCTCTTTCTTTCATGTGCCATATACGCATTGACGGGTTTGACGGTGGATATCTCATACTTAGTTCTGCAGTTTTGCTAAGGATGCTTATCCAATTTTGTATTAATAAATCATGAGACATATTTTGCGCTCTTTTGTGCAACAGCCATTGTTAGAGGTTCCTTTATCGTTACCTGTTTATCAACAGGGTACCTGAAAAACACTAATGCAATGTTTAAATATTTTGATAACTAATGAGTACATAAAACAAATTTCATTGTGATATGCTATCAATGGCTTCTTTGATATAGTGTTTAAATTGTAATGAGACATTATGATCACTATAGATATTTATGTTTAATTATATTTCATTCATATGTACCCATGCATGCATACGTTTTAAGTGATTTGTGTTTACGGTTTACATTACTGAGTAAAATATTAGCCTATAGTCGGGCATTACTTTTGCATCAGATTTTTCAAAGCAATTTATATCGAAGAGTTTTGTTTGTTCGTATTAGCATGTATGAAAAATATTGGTGATTAATAGAAAAATAGATGTTTAATTGGGATTCATCCATGAAAGCGCTGATAATGTTTTTTCCGAATACGTCACGCCTTTTTACAGTTGTTATTGACCAACCAGAAATATTTATTTATGGTGTCAATACATGATTATAAATACTCGATTATAAATACTTTTTATTTGATTGCTTACGAATACTGTTGTTGGCAAACTTGTTATAACTACATTTATCTTCTCTCAACTCACTGTTGAAAAGGATCAGAATATGATGCAACGTAATTTATTTGATACTAGTGTACGCGACCTGTCAAAGAGGACTGCTAAATATTTAGATATGCACACACATGTACACGCACCCCCTCCTCTCACCAGGGTATGGCTACTCTTTCCTCCCTCTCCTCCCTACCCCGGGGACGGGAAGGGATTAGGGTGACACATATACGCATATACTGTATATAAATATATATATATATATATATATATATATACATATATATAATTATATATATATGTATATATACATATACATATAATTATATATATACATATATATATATATACATATATATGCATATATATAATTATATATACATATATATATGTATATATATATATATAAAATATGTCCAGCCACTTGATCTTTATTATATAAGGGA
>NC_090725.1:101437976-101440476 GCF_036898095.1 Palaemon carinicauda | reverse complement strand
TGTCACCTGGGACTGTGAGCAACAGTTAGAAACTTAAGAAATACATTTTTGTTTAGCAATTTTGGTTTGTAACAGATTAAATTATTAAGTTTTAAAACGAAGTCAAGTATTCTAGAAAGTGCAACCGATATCTAAAGGTGTACTCCTTAGCAAAGAAATTTATTTAATTGAAAAACTTAAAGCACAAATTTATTATTAATCTTTTTTTTTTTATTAAACAATACAACAATTTCTATATAAGAGTGTTTGTTAAGGAATAATTTGTCTAGTAATTTTGGTTTGTAATAGAAGAAATTATTAAGCTTTAAAAACATGGAGTCAAATATTCTAGAAAGTGCAACCCATATCTGTAGAATTATTTCTTAGCAAAGAAATTTATTTAATTGAAAGTCTTGTAGCACTTAACTTTAATATTGATATCTTATTTATTAAATAATTACAACTATTTTTCTTTATAATATTGTTCGTTAATTTTACACTAGCTTCGATTTTCCTATTCTTACCTCAATTCACAGTAATATTTATTTCTTAGACATGCATCCATAGGTGCAATTATTCATGGCCATTATATTTTTTTCGGAGAAACTAATTTTTCTTATGGTAGTCTGCAAGTACTTCACTCTGTCACACTCATATATTAGATCCCAGATGCAACTCGACTTTAGATGCTAGATAAATACATTCGGTATGTTTTTTCTTCAATCGCGCAAAATATGATTTATTGAGAGTCTTTTAAGAATACGAGTTTATGTGTAGAATGTTGTATAAAGGGAAAATTATATATGTGCAATTATTCGCAGTTTATGATGGTTCTGATAAATATATGTATGAGGAAGATTGTTATATGGGGCATATTTTATCATATATCTTAGTAATTATTCGAATGTGTACATCTCCGAGACAATGAGTATTTGTCTGTGCCTCGAGTGAGTATAGAGACGCCCTTGGGGCTTCCAAGTGTTACTAAGCATGTGGTTTTATAATCTTTGTTAGTTTGCGCCTCTGGAGATTTAGTTTTTTAGTAGTGACTTATGTTTCCTTTTGCTCAGAGATACTAAAGAATAGTATAATGAATTCTGAAGTATTGTTCAAGCTTGTGTTAATTTGATTTTATATCAGTGATATCGAAAAATAATCTCCTATAGTTTTTTGTTTCTTCGATTTATTAAATGGAATGGATCTATATCTGCGTTAAATCTAAAGGAAAGACTTCGCTTGCTAACGTTTCCAGAGGCCGTGTAATAGTGTTTTTTTTTAAATAACTCTTAAAATAACTGATGGATTTCCATGATATCAAAGCAGGGAGCGCTTCATACAATGGCTTAATTTTGGGAAATACTGTGCATTGCCAATTACGTTTCATTAACTTTTTTACTTAAGAAAACGAGGCTAAAGCCAGTCTTAGCCACCCACACATTCGCAAAAGTGATGACGTCCCTCAGTGACGTTGTTATAACGTTTCTTCCCCTGTACCTCCCATCCCCGGAATTGTTAAACGCCTGTTTAACTCCATAGATAATTGTCATATGACCTACCCCAAGCAATACGAAATTCTTTGTCAGTAAAAGTTCAGCATACCTGGTAATGTGATTCGTGACTTTAGACTTTACCTAAACACAAGACCAACGTTTTATATCTTACCCACTCACTTACATTGAAGATCAAGAATGAGACTTATGACAGGAGAAGAAAGAAGCCATGCTAACCCTACACTTCGCACTTCAAGCGAGTGTTGATAAAGCAATAGAAATATAGTTTTCTTTAGGTTAAGCCGTAGGACTCATTCTTCCATATAACACAGGTTACTCGATACATCAATTGCCAGGAAGAAAATGACAGAGAGCATTGTCTGAAATAATTTATCATATCAATTTCACCAGAGAGAGTAGCTTGAATTCCTTAGAAAGTAGACTTCTAAAAGATGTTTCATATAAGGGCATTGACATCGGCCATTTGATAAATTTTTAAATCATATATATATATATATATATATATATATATATATATATATATATATATAATATGTGTGTGTTCATACATACATAAGATTTATTATATTTCAACCTATAGTTTTATATATTTATTTACGTCATAAGTACCAGTACCTATTTTTGTCACTTAAAAGGTATGTGACAAATATCATTGCGACTTTGTCACTGGAATTATACCAGACTTCAATTAATGAACCAATCAACCTTACTTTGAGAAATCCATTGACATTGTCTACATGCCAAGCTGATATACTCGTATCAAAGTATTCCTTAGCTTTGCTTTTCCAAAATAATGTTATCACCAATTGCTGGAAAGCATAGATTTATGAGGGATGAAAAAAAAAACCAAGAAATGGACACATACATTTTACTCATCATCACTCTCAAGGAAAAAAATTGTTTTCTATTTCTACTAATGTTTTTATTTTATTTTATTTTTTAGTCGCAAATCTAAAATTTGTAGGAGTCCTGTTTTAAACCTCTTCTATTATGTTCGATAATTTGTGTTA
>NC_090725.1:101427976-101430476 GCF_036898095.1 Palaemon carinicauda | reverse complement strand
GAAAGTCTTCAAGGTGTGAAATATTGTTTTAAATGAAAGGAAGATTGTACTTGGGTACCCGCATAGATTTCTCTCCTACATGATAAAGAGTAAAGTGTCTGGTTATATATATATATATATATATATATATATATATATATATATATATATATATGTGTGTGTGTGTGTGTGTGTGTATACCCAAGTACAATTTTCCTTTCATTTCAAACGATATTTCACACCTTGAAGACTTTCGTTTTAAGCTTTATCAAAAATATATATATATATATATATATATATATATATATATATATATATATATATATATATATTATTTCTCCGGTAACGATTAGCTCTCCCCGTCCCTCAGGTAAGGGGGAAGAGGAAGTAGTCATACATATTTATCTAAATATTTAGTTGACATTTTTGACAGGTCGCGTATACTAGTATGTAATTTTTTTTACTGATACTTTGTGTTGGAAGAAAAAGTGAATATTAAGAAATGAAATAAGAAGTTGAAGACGAAATAACGTACGCTTTCAAATAACGCACACCAGACGCTTGATGATTATAACGAAACGAAATCAAAAGTCTTTATTCCACGGAAATACCAAGAGAAAGAAGAGAAATGAGTTAGCCATAGGACGAAGGAAGCGAACCAACTCTTAATTCAATTTCCTTATCGGTTCGCTTCAACCTCAAGTCCTCCTCCTCCACCACCAACCCCACTCCCCCGCCGTCACCTTCTCTCTCTTTTTCAGTTTATTCATTTTAGTTTTTCCACTTCCCCCTCCTCCTTCGTATTGAAAAAGTTTTCATATTTATTACCTCCGACAACGAAGTTGGGAGGAGGATATGTTTTTCCCCCTGTTTGTCAAGTGTGAACAAGTTCTTGGCCACAATTTTACTTATAGTGTAGTTAAACTTTCAGGGATTAATTGTTACGTTGAGATGTGGAAGTGATTCGGTTTTGAAAGCCCTAGGACAAAGGTCAAGGTCAAGGTCGAGCAAAAGTTAGAATGAATGAACCTCAACCCTGAGAAATAAGCTGCCTTGGCGGAGGTCTGCACTCTCGGAGTGTTTTTCTATTTTACTTTGTAATCCATTTATCTACACGCATGCTTGTTGATGCGTTTTTAATCCCAAAATGTTATGTTCTGATAATGATGCTTTTCCCGTCTATTGTCTTTTTTTCTCTTCCTTCCCTATCCCTGAACCTTCTCTTTATCTTGTCAAAATCTTTCAAGCATCAGTCAACAGCGTTAAGTTTCTTGGCTGGTTATTTCTTCATGAATGGTGCTTTTATAAGCATCGTATCCGAGAGTGAAATTTGGAGAGATAAGGGTAGGGGGTTGGGGACTTGGGATACTGTGGCAGTGTGTAGACATTTCCATCCACCTTTCCAAGCAATATGCGTGCGGAAAAAGCATAGCGCGGAAGCTAATATCACTCGCGTTCGTGTTATATTAAAACAGCACCACTTCCACTATGAACGTAATCTGTCAGAATATATGGTTTGGAATGAGTGAAATAATTAATATTTCCTCCTAAAGGAAAAGCGGGACTAAAGGAAGACCAAAGTGCGATTCTTGCTGCCCTTGTCTTCCTCCCTGTCAACTATAATGGTCGTATATCTTTCGCTGTATTTTACAAAATCTTTTTTTGTTTAATATCTTATTCGTCTTTATATAATGTTTCACTGAATGCGTAATCCATTTCATATATGAATTTACCGCTCTATTATTCGTCTTCTGCAATTTCTTGTTTATTTGTAATTGTGCTTAAATTGTTAATTTTATTAATTGATAAATTTGTTCAAATTTGAGACCCCAGTATCTTCTATCTATTCTTCGATATGTTATTGCTAGCATACGTTACCCGCAGAAATGACTAATTAGTAAGTAAATATGCATACACACAGACACTCACTCACGCTAGTTTGGGCAATTTTTGAGATTGTTGTTTTCCGAGTGGTTTCCCGTCAAAGTGACAAGATATATATATATATATATATATATATAGAGAGAGAGAGAGAGAGAGAGAGAGAGAGAGAGAGAGAGAGAGAGAGAGAGAGAGAGAGAGAGAGGGCGCAAAACACTTTCTTATTATTTTATTGGGTAGATATCCAAACCTTCATATCTTTCTTTTCATGTCATCTCTCCTTTTTGGACTTCAGGCTAAAAATGAATAAAGTCAGATTTTATATAGTTTCGATGTCTTACAGATTGAGAAGTCAGTAGTAATTTAAACTTTTGTCTCTTGAAAACAATGGTTTGTCTTCTCATCCTATCATGCATGCATGCACTCTCTTAGTTTACAACTTGTCGCGGAGAAAAAGGATCACAACAAAAATGGTTTTACATGTGTTAACAAAGTTTTGGCGCAGAGAGAGAGAGAGAGAGAGAGAGAGAGAGAGAGAGAGAGAGAGAGAGAGAGAGAGAGAGAAATACTGTTTAAAACTAACCGAGGTAAAATGTAGGAATTTATTGGAAAGGAAGAATTTACGGATTTGAAGTGAATG
>NC_090725.1:101417976-101425476 GCF_036898095.1 Palaemon carinicauda | reverse complement strand
ACAAAATAAGGCCCTCTTCAAATCCCGTATTTATTTCTTGCTATTTACGTAGGCCTTTCTTTTTCTTCAGACTTTCTTCCTCCTATCTTCGAAATCATAATTCGCTTTCACGAACCTTTCTTGCTCTACTCCTTACACGGGATTAGGTTGCGTCAAAGGACGCTTATTACGTTATATTTATCTTTCGTGATATGAAAACCTCATTCTTGAGAGGCCGATTGAAGACAAATGTAAACCTTCAGATGGAAGGCTTTATGTACAGGTTTAAATTCTTGAGCAACGTTTGTTACGCCGTATGACTTGAGTATGAGCAGTCAAGGCATCCTTGAAATCTGCATAGTACTAATTATAGCCTATATGAAGAAAATATCTCATGCACACATGCATATACAGTATATATATTAATGTATAAATATATATATATATATATATATATATATATCTAAATATATGTATGTATAAATATATATATATATATATATATATATATATATATATATATATATATATATATATATATATATATACATGTATATGTGTATGTATTTACATTCATGAACCGGCAATTTAGATGCGTAGAAATATATATATATATATATAATATATATATATATATATATATATATGAAGAGGATTTTATTTCATCTTCTTTTCGGTTATTGATAAGACGATCGTTGAATATCCTTAAAAAAAGTGACAAGACCAGTATTTTCCCTAAGAGAGAGAGAGAGAGAGAGAGAGAGAGAGAGAGAGAGAGAGAGAGAGAGAGAGAGAGAGAGAGAGAGAGAGAGAGAGAGAGAAACATAATTTGATCATTTCACAGCCGTATGACATGACCTCATCTTCTCTATAATTTCCTGTCGCGCTTGGTAGAAGGATAAGAGTGACTTGTATTTTACACACACACACACACACATATATATATATATATATATATTATATATATATATATGTATGTATATATGTATGTATGTATGTATATTATATATATATATATAGATAGGGATATATATATATATATATATATATATATATATATATATATATATTGATATCCTAAAAGAAAATGACGTAAGACCAGAGAGAGAGAGAGAGAGAGAGAGAGAGAGAGAGAGAGAGAGAGAGAGAGAGAGAGAGATAGAGAGAGAGATAGAAAGAGAGAGAGAGAGAGAGAGAGAGAGAGAGAGAGAGAGAGAGAGAGAGAGAGAGAGAGAGAGAGAGAGATGATTCCATATGCATTAGAATAACTTTTAGGTAATATGAAAGAAATATTGTGACAAGATAGATGGAGATGATAATGGATTATCAAAAGTATGGCACTTCTAGATGTTATATTCATTAGAATTACCTGGTCCTGATGTGAAATTAAAATGACTAGTTGTATATGTATATATGCATTTATATGTTTTGTACATGTATACATGTATATACAAATTTATGTGTGTTAGGAGAGGGCTTGGGATGAACCTGTTAATGCGAGAAGTTCAAAAGGAAGGTAGAGAATTAGGTGGTGAAATGAGGTGAAGGATGATATGGAGAGAAGTGGTTTGGTGGAAGAGGATGCCTTTGATCGAAGGTATTGGAGTGGGTGCATCAGGCAACTGACCCCTTAATGTCGGGATAAAGGTTGGGGAAAAGTTTTGGGATGAAAAAAATAAATTTGAGTCTAGTAGAACTGAATGACCCAATCTTAAGCAGAATTTCATTTTAGCTCGAGAAAGTATAAAGATTGTATAAAATTGGTATGCACTTGCTAAAACACATACGCACACATCCATTTAGAAAGAGAACACCTGAATGATATGTATCCCTCACAAGTAGATTATAATACATATTTGTAGATCTACTTTAGTAGATTTATCCCATTGATGTTAAAAGAAATAGTTGAAATGTATGACCTTTTAATTCTAAATGTAAATTTATATAGTAGTATATCATCATAAGATAGAAAGCACTAGGAAATTTGCCGAAATATTTTTATTCTCCCCCATCCTCTCCAATATAATGTAGAGGAAGTGTCTGACTGATATATATATATATATATATATATATATATATATATATATATATATATATATATATATGTATGTATGTATGTATGTATGTGTGTATATATATATATATATATATATATATATATATATATATATATATCCTATATATTTGCGCTGATCGTCGGGGGGGGGGGGGAGTAGTCATACCCTGGTGAGAGGGGATTACTCTGAGAGTTATACATGGAAACCACGATCACCCACAAATCGCCTAACCAGCCGTTTATAGTTAGGAAACGGGGAGTATTTATTGGGAAGGGTCGAGTCTATTTGTGTGTGTGCATATCCATCTAAATATTTAGCTGTCCTTTTTTACGGGTCGCGTACACTTGCATAAGTAGAATAAGGACCATATAAGCTAGGTAATATGGCTCCAAAACGAGTCAATTTGGCTTTAATTATTTGTCTAGCGTTCTATAGTCCAATTTTTTTTAGTGAGGCAGATTTGCACCGACTCGCAGGGGGGCCCTTTTAGCTCGGAGAAGTTCCCTGATAGCTGATTGGTCGGAAGTATTTTTGTCCGAACACTTCCTACCAATCAGCGTTCAGGAAACTTTTCCGAGCAAAAGGGGCACCCCTGCAAGTCGGTGCAAATCTGCCTCACTAAAAAAAATTGACTATAGTCTATGAATTCTGGGAAATCGTTTTCTCTGTAGGGTAAACCAATGGCACGTGGTGCCTAGATGTGATATTGGCTGAGCTGGGAGTTATTCAGAAACTTTATTACCATTCTTTTCCCTTAACAAACATAAGAGGGACTTACTTTGTAGGTGTCTGTAAATTTTTATGTTGAAGCTGGGGAAAATCTCCCAAACCACTCATTTTATATTTTTATGATTCACGTGTAAATTTATGTGAAGAATAAATGGATGTAGTGAGTTCGAAATAAACAAGACTTATTTTTCTTTTATGTTTAAAGCTTATTGTATAAATTTCCTCCTTAGTGTGAAAAACTGATTACCTCATATTGGGAAATTCTTACTACAAGTTTTCTGGTTCTTCAGATTTAGTCATTACCAGGACCCCCCGATTTCTGTAATTTAGTTTTCTCTTGGTTAGGTTTCAAAAGAATATTTTATTTTTTTCACTACTACCACCACCTTTTTTATTATTCAAGACATTACTAAATGTTCAATAATGCGAGTAGTTATGGCATTCAAGAACTCTACTGTTGCTTCTCGTTTATGAGGACATAATTTTAGATTACAGCCTAAAATGAATAGTAAGACTGGGTGTTACAAAGATTCCTCGGGGTTCAATGTTGCTAAATTGCAGTAAAATAGGGATTTATTGCAATTCCAGTCGTAAATTAGTGATTAGAGGTCCAAAATACTGTATTTCTCTTATTTAAGGTAAACAAAATACTTATTCAAAATGTATAGAAGAGGGGGAAGAAATAATCTTCCTGGATTAAAAAAAAAAACTTTAATGAAAGAGTAAGAAAACCGCCGTGCTGGGATGATCCCCTTAGAGAGCAAGTGACGGTTTATTTGCAAGAATTTCGTGGAGTCCCTTAGTGTAGCAAGACGTTGGGTGCATTAGTAAAGTTCGTAGTTCCTTCTCGGTCATAAGAGATGTAGAAACTTGATAATTAGAACTGAAAGGTATTGCCTATAATTTGACTACTGAATAATTATATTGGCTCATTGTTTTTTCTACCTTTTTATCCCTCAAAACCTAATTTGGTTAGATCTCATGTTTTCTTTTTAGGGAATTCCAATTCAGAAACGGATAGCGAGTGTAAGTTTATGGCTTCTTCTTTTGACTGTATGCTGGACTTCCATTTTATGTATTACAGTATTTTTAGGGCAAATGAAAAATCCTATGCATGTAGAGGTTAATTAAAGATAATTGTGATGAGTTAAAATAAAATTGATGGTTATAAATTTTCAATAAAATAAGTGTGAAAGAGTAGCCTGCATAGAAATGTATTGTAGCTAAATGAGAGAAATTTCTAACGTGTGTTGAAGCATTAGTTTATGGAGAAAAGAAGTGTAAGTGAAGGGGAAATATGGGATATGCTACAATAATCACGCAAAATATTCCATTTTCTCCCCCGCATCCTGTAAGAATTTTTAGGTACCGTGTAAAATACGTTTATCTAATTATTTTTCTAATCATTTTCACATTACATTAAAATTACAAAACCAATGTTAGCATGAAAGCATTGAACCGTAGAACTAGTTGACTAATATTTTCATTATTCTTCTTCTGTTCTTAGATAAGCAATAACACTTATTGCATAGTATTTTTTCAATGATTTTCAATTTACTTTCATTATTGCAGTTGACCACATAAGCATTAATAGTAAAATTTATGTCACTAGTAAATTTTGCTGATTGTTTAACATTTTTCTTTTCCTTCGGATTTTTTTTTTTTTGCATGATCTCAAGTTTTTATCTCCTTTATTCGCCTTGATATTAATGTTAACTTGGTCCCAGGGTGTTTCTTTATGCAATACTTATAGATTTGTTTGCCTCAATTTAGTATGATACGAATTTCATCAGCACCAATTATTCCTGAATTTTAATTGTTGTAGAAGTTTTTTCAGTTACTTAGCTAGAATGTTTTATTTGTTCTTTATTATCCATCATAATTCTTGATATGACCTGCCAGTTGCCTGAGGTTAAAGGGATAAATGAGGAAAATTAATGCAAAATCTTCTTGATTGCTTAGTTTATTCTGTAAAAAAAAGTTTAAATGAGCATTAATCAGTTCATTTGATTTGCATTAATAATGTGTTTTTTTTTTTTGGCGTTTAAAACGTATTTGTGAATTATTTCATATACCAACTTTTCGTTTATTCTTAACAAGATTTACTCGTAGCAGCGAACATTTTATCAACTGAATTATTCTGACATTCAGGTTGTAAATATTTCTAGCCTGACTTGTTCCCCAATATTCATAGGTGCATGAAGTCGGTTAGAAGGGCAATATTTCACCCTAAGTATATTTATATTCCTGTGCAATGGTATGACCCATGACGCGAATAAAATGAAGGCGAAAATGTTGCACGCGCTGAGGGGAAAGGTGTGTTGAAGGAAGAAAAATTGGCGTGGTAACTTCGGAGTCCGTAGATGTGTTTATGGAATCAAGTTTTAAGAAACGCAAAAATGTTATTTTGGGGAAAAATCTTTGGTGAAAGGAAAAGGTCTTGAATCAGGTAAACTCTCTTATAAAGTCCAGTTCTTGAGTAGAAAGGGAAAAAAAGAAACCATTTTCTTACTATGAAAATGGGTTCTAAATAAAAGAGATGGGGGGAATTTGAGTTGCCAAGTGTCTCCCTCATGTAATATAGAGCAAGGTTCTGGCTATATATATATATATATATATATATATATATATATATATATATATATATATATATAATATATATATATATATGTATATATATATACATATATATATATACATATATATATATATATATATATATATATATATTTTTTTTTTTCATGCTGAACGGCAACCACTTGGAAAACTACAATCTCCCACAGTTGCCTAAACTAGCGTGTTGTATTTAGGAAAGGGGTGGGAAGGGTAAAATTTGTGTGCTTGTGTGTGTGTGTGCATACTTTATATATAAATATTCAGTCGTTGTTTTTGACAAGTCGCGTTCACTAGTTAACAGGTTTTGACTTATTTTGGCTGTTAATTTTTTCAGATTTTTTAAAAATTTGTATAAGGGTCATATTTGTTATTTTGGTAAATATTTGCATATCAGTTTAATCAATTTTCCATTGTATGTTGTGGTTTTAGCTGTAGGCCACTGTGAATATTGAATTTGAATATATCAAGTGGAACATAACTTTTAATTTACTTGATATCATGGGGGTTGTTCATGTAACCCGGTTTTTTAACATTCGATTGTATGTTGGTGTACACAATTTGAAAATATGTTTATATAAAATACTAAAATATACTTTCGGTTCATAATTCTCTGGGTGAAACTGGGACTAAAGAAATGAAATAAAAAGCGAAAGTAAACCCCAAGAGTAAACGATTTTGTATACTTTGTTTGAATTAATTAGGTAAAATTAAAAAAGGTAAACGGAAATAAAGTAGACATTCAGAAACTCGAATGCAGAATGGGAAGTATGAGGGGCTTAAGTGGCCTATCTCGGCATTGCTGATCAACCATGGTGATAGAGAAATCCCTACATGTATTTCTATGTCATTTCAAAATCTGGGGTACTTGAAGCTATTGCTCGAAAGGGCAAGGGTGATCTCATTGACAAAGGTTTTGTTGAATAAAGTTGTGAAATTATTATTTTCTAATTGGCCAACTATATTTGATTTATTTATTAAAGCAAAGGTATTACAAACTATATTTACATTCTAGAACATGAGATGATGGAAAATTGACACGTAATCGTGTTATTAACTTACATATGGGAATTTGAGTTACAAGAAAGTAGCCAGAAATGGTAAAATCAGAATAAGTGATAATTGAGCCAAGAGGTTTTCTCCATAATTTTTAACGTATTTGCAAGTAAAATAAATACAAGTTGTTAAAAACAGTTTATTTTAAGCCTTCAGGAAAATTATAGGGTTTTGTGATAATAGAGAAGAAAGAGGTTTCACAGACATAAATGGACGATTGTAGTTAATATATGGGAGTATTACACTGGAAAGTGAACGGTGCTTACAACGAGTATTCTTTACTTACTTTGATGGCTGCTTTTCCGGTCCCATACAGCAGGGGAACCCCACTCTCTAAGATACTGAGATCCGTCCGTAAATTGTTTAATTTGTTGCTCAATTAGAGCTTTGAAATTACTGCACCTATCTATCAGATGGTTTAGAATTTTTTAAGCTCATATCAAAGATTCTATGGAATTTTTCATGATATGTAAAATCTGCTTCATGTTTAATACAATATATTAAAACAAATATATTAGTATTCAATTGATCTTATTCTGAGATATACAGTACATATCCTATCGTGTATTATTTAGCATTACTTTAAATTAGGCTTAGTCAGTGGTAGATGGTGAATTACTGTTTAAGAACAAAAATTTGGAAAATATTTTGTAATTCTAGTTCAGATTATGATTTTTGTAAGGTTATTAAGTCTTTCCTGTGTTTTGTTTGTCCGTTTATCTCTCTGTTAGCTAAAATTATAAAAGAAAATTAAGGTCACGAATAACTCTTTATAGTATACTAGTATACCCGACCCGTAAAAAATGACCGCTAAATATTTAATAAATATACACGCACACACGCACTTAGATTCAACCCATCATATGGGTTCCCATTTTCCAAACTACAACCCTTCTCTCCTGTAGATATACGTCTGGCAATGCTGCTGAGCGTGACCGAAAAGAAATGTATATATATATATATATATATATATATATATATATATATATATATATATATATATACATATATATATATGTATATATATATATATATATATATATATATATATATATATATATATATA
>NC_090725.1:101405476-101407976 GCF_036898095.1 Palaemon carinicauda | reverse complement strand
ATAACAAAGGTTTCAATCACAAAATTGTATAAGCAATAAATGTGTACTCTTCAATTCGTTAGAGGTTGTGATGGAAACGTCCCTGCTTGGTGATCTGCCGGACTTGGGTTCGAGTCCCGCTTACAGCTCGATAGTTTCTTGTAGTGTCTGCAACCACACCTTCTTTTTAAGCTAAGGGAGTTTATAGGTGTACCTGCTGAGTCATCAGTAGCCATTGCCTGGCCCTCCATGGTTATAGCGATTAGAGAGAGGGCTTGGGCATTGTTCTACTAGCTATGAAAATGTCACTGCCCCTTGCCTCTGCCATTCACAAGTGGCCTTTAAACTTTAAACTTCTGTATGCGTGGCTCCACTAATACTTGATCCCTCCTTCGTTTCTTATCTCTATAACAATACATCTTGCCCTAACCTGTTAAGTGTGCTCACCAAGGTCTATATATATCTGGACCGTGGTGCTCACTTACAAAGACCCACACTTAGGGATAGGTTCTGTGTTTGACCCCGTTTGAGCTGGCATTCTTAAAGATAAAACTGGTGTATGACTTTGAACCCGTGTAGACCTAAATAGAGAATTTGAAGCATGTTTCGTGGCATATGTGTGTGGGAGAGAATATATTGTTGGAATAGTTTATTTTCTTAGATACTAGTTGTAATTAAACCAGGTGTACCTCCTGAACAAAGAGAGAGAGAGAGAGAGAGAGAGAGAGAGAGAGAGAGAGAGAGAGAGAGAGAGAGAGAGAGAAAATTATTATTGCCTGTCTCACAAAGTAAAAATGGATTATTTTCTTTGAGAAGAGAGTTTGATAACATGGTTTCTTTGATGGGCAAGATTAAAAGTTTTAGATTTTATAAATAACCCAGGTATATGGCAATTTTTGGATTGTTTGAAGTTTCAAAAAAAAAGAAAGTTTGAAGTTCTTGATAAGGTGCTTGTTTTTCTTGTTATTCATATTTTTTATTTTTACTATCGTCACAACATAATCAAAAGATATGTTAATTTGGTTGTTGCTTTTGTTTAAATTTGTTACCATGACAGTACTCTGGCACGGGCTCTTGCCGTTTACTTTTTTTAGTAAATGTGAATTTGGATTTTTTTTTCTTTTTTTTTCCTTTTTTTAATTACTTTGATTCTACATTAATTTGTCAATGAAATTTTCAATCTTTATGGTAAACAATCTTGAACTTATAAAGCGGAATGAATAAATAATAATTGATAATAATAAATGATAAATAAAAATACACGACTCATGCCTTCAGATTTCTTTATCCTCTGAATAATCCAATGTACAGAGCAAAGTATCTTTACTTGTAATGGAAAACGAACCTTTCGTTTTTCCAGTCCGCCCTATTTTCGGGCAAAAATTTTTCCCTAACAAGTGCTGCTATTTATTTTGCTTATTCATTTCCCATAAAACGTAAATGATACCATAAAATACCGTTGCCGGTTTAATGAAGGTTATTATTGTTCATTGGATTGAATCCATTTTGTCATGTTCTGGGATCAGAGAATTTTCTCTTTCTGGGGCATTTTAAGTTCTTGTATTTTGCGGCATTATTTTATTTTAATTTTCATATATACGCATATTTTACGGACATCATTTTATTTTAATTTTCATTTATACTTATATTTTACAAACATTATTTTATTTTTTATTTACCTATGATTTACGGACATTTTAATTTTTATATATAATTATGTTTTACGGATATTATTTCAATTTTGATATATACTTATATTTTACGGACATTATTTTAATTTTGATACATACTCATATGTTATGGACATTATTTTAATTTTATATACTTATATTTTGCGTACATTATTTAATTTTGATGTATACTTTTATTTTACGGACATTATTTTAGTTTTGATACATACTTATACTTTACGGACATTATTTTAATATTGATATATACTTATATCTTACGGGCATTATTCAATTTTAACTTCGATATATACTTATTTTTACGGACATTATTTTAATTTTAATATATACTTATATTTACTGACATTATTTTATTTTTCAACATTTTTATATACCTTTCCAATTTGAGTTGAAAATTAGAAAGTAAGAACAATTCCATCAAGTATTTGACTCCTACTTATAATTTTTTTTTTTTTTGCCGTCTGGAGCACTATAATTTTGTTATTGGTTATAATTTGCGGTTTGTTAAACGTTTGCGAAAAAAAAATGCTCGCAGAACTCCTTTAAAGAAAATAAATTGAAGTAGAATATATTCCTTTTCTTTTACTTAGGAAAATGTTTAATGATTTTTCTTAATACTGATACTGTGTACGAACTCAAAACTTCCCACCTATTTCGGAAATGTTTAGCGAAACAAGAAAAAAAAGTTAGGTTTACCAAAGAGCACGAGGGAAAGAAGGAAAACCAATATAGAATAAAATCATAAAAATTTTCATCTATATTTCATTTGTTACTAATGAGAAAAAATTGCAAGCGCATATCATTATGTTTTTGCCCCTGTTTGCCTATTTGTT
>NC_090725.1:101352976-101397976 GCF_036898095.1 Palaemon carinicauda | reverse complement strand
TGAATTTTAAATAAATGTTTCCTGTTGATATACAGAAGTTCCAGCTCGTCACTGGAATAATTTTTTTTATCGGTATGATGAAAATAGTATCACACAAGATCCACGTCATCATTATTACGTGAATATTTTTTTTTTTTAATTCAAATAAACTGCATCATTTATACTTGATATATTGAACGACCTTTTATCAACTGAAGTCCGTCATTAATGGTTGCTTGTGCATTCAATAAGAGTTTTGTTGGATTCGAAGTAAAGTACAAGTCTAGTTGGAAAAGCAGGATGCTATAAGCCCAAAGACTCCAACAGCGAAATATAACCCTGTAAGGAAAGGGAATAAACTATTTGAGAAGTAATGAACAGTTAAAATAAAATATTTTATGAATAGCAACAACATTAAAACAGATCTCGCTTATATAAATTATAAAAAGAGACTTGTGTCAGCCTGGTCAACATAAAAACATTTGCTCCAACTTTGAACTTTTGAAGTTTTACCGATTCAACTACCCGATTAGGAAGATCATTCCACGACTTGGTCACAGCTGGAATAAAACTTCTAGAGGACTGTGTACCATTGAGCCTCATGATGGAAAAGGCCTGACTATTAGAATTAAGTGCATGCCTGGTATTATGAACAGGAAGCAACTGTGTTTGAAGATCTGAATGTAAAGGATGGTCAGAATTATGAAAAATCTCATACAACATGTATAATGAACTAATTGATCGACGGTGCCATAGATTAATATAAAGTTCGGGAATAAGAAATTTATTAGACCGTAAGTTCCTGCCCAACAGATTAAGATGGGAATCTGCAGCTGAAGACCAGATAGGAGAACAATACTCGAAGCAATTTAGAATGAAAGAATTAAAACACTTCTTCAGAATAGATTGATCATCGAAAATCCTACAAGACTCTCATTAAGCCATTTTTAGTGCAATTGAAGACACAGACCTAATGTGTTTCTCAAAAGTAAATATGCTCTTGAGAATCACACCTAAAATCTAAAGTCATTGAGTGTTAAAGAAACATTATCAATGCTGAGATCCGGATGTTGAGGAGGAACTGTTCTCCACCTACTGGCAATTATACGTTGAGTTTTGTTAGAATTCAACTTCATGCCCCATAATGTGTACTATGCACTAATTTTAGCAAGGTCTTTATTAAGGGATTCAGCAACTCCTGATCTACACTCAGGAGAGGCAATTAATGCAGAGAGAGTAGCATCATCTGTATATTCAACAAGCTTGTTTTCTAGACCAAACCACATTTCATGTGTATGTAGTATGAAAAGTAATGGGCCAAGAACGCTACCCTGTGAAACACCAGACATCACATTCTTGTACTCACTATGGTGCCCATCAACAACAGTTCCTTGTGATCCGGTACTTCAAAGAAAATACCTATCCACTCCCGACTGTTTGACTTTGAAAACAAGGGCCTCATGATTAACACAGTCAAAGGCAGCTCTAAGATGAAGATTCAATCATACGAACTTACTGACCACAATCAAGGGATTCCTGTACAGCATTGGAGATTGCAAGAAGGGCATGACATGCTCTAAGGCCTTTATGAAAGCCAAATTGCAACGTAAGGAACATGATTATCTTCAGCAAACCTATTTAGACGTTTTGCCAGAAGACGTTTAAGAACTTAAGATAATATGGGAGGTATGGAAATTGGCTGGTAATCAACTGGGCTTGAGCTACAATAACCTCATTTACATAATGTAGTAATGTAGTCTATATTATTCAAACTGATTTGTTGAGCTTTTGAGTAAATCAAAATCAAATTCTGTTTTAATACTAATTTCAATATTTAAGAGAGTAGTCTCTTCTTGTATATGGAAAGACGTTCCTTTTAATTGTTCTCTTATGTGAAAATCAATACTTATTTGTAACTATGTTGTTCGACATCCTCTTGTTAATACTGCAAGTGAATTCATACTTTTCTTTAAGGATTCTGCACCATAAGGTCTGTAGGCCATCCAGTCCAGTAGTGATCACTCATGAGGACTTGATATCTTTCCTTGAAATGAGTATACTATATATCTGGATCATCTCCCCGACGTTTCTTCATCGTTTATACATACACATGAGCAGATTTTGCTTGTAGGTTGTGACTAGTTGCAGTAAAGTATGGCAACATTTCTCATGCAATATGTAAATTGGAATCCAAGTGCCTGTTTTTTTTTCAGCTACTAAACTTTAAGGGAACTCTGAGTTTCATGTAATTACCTTAGCACCAAAAATCAATCATTTATAGGCTGATCTACAAAGATGAACAATTGAAAGTAATATGTGATGTGACTGATGAATACCTAGCTTGAAGTGGACTATGTCTAGGGAAGATGCCAAGGAAGGAAGAATTCGCTTCTGTAGCAGATCTTTCAATACTCAAGGTATTTTCTTATCCTAAGCAGAGCGTTTAGTGCAGTATCTAATTGCAACCATCCCCTTACTGTTATGGCTAAGTTCTTCTTGGTCATTATGTGTTCCCAGACTTTCACTATATGCATTTACAGTCGCAAAAATCTCCCTTTGGCCTTTTCCATTCATCAAATGGAGAATGGAGCCAAGGATTCATATTGAGTAAACTACCTAACACTTGGTTAATTTTTAATTGATTGTTGATATCGTCCAGTTAAAAGTCGCAGTATGTGTTATTGTACAATTCTTAATCTACCTACAAATTAATTTTGATATTGAGTAAATAAAATACTAGAATTTTTTAATGAATAAAAGTGAAAAATAACTTGATTTTGAGAGGTTAAAACTCTATTGAAGTTCCGTAAACTTCTTCCTGATTTTTCTTTCATGGAATGATAAGGTGGGAAAACATTTTAATCAACCCTTTTCCTTCACTTTGTATTTTTATTTCTTATATAAGAACGAATTGATGAAATTTTATTTTGATAATATGGTACTTATTTCAGTTTGCATTTTGTTCCTATCAATGAAAAATTAATATTTTTTTTCCACCCATCTCATTGTTGAAGACTTTCAATGTTGTTTTTACAACACCAATGCTATTTAAGGTAAAATGTTTTATTTTAGGGTGGGGTTGAATGTTATATGGACTGGACTTGAAAATGTTGAAAACTGATACTTCAGGATATCACATTAAATGTCGTCTGATTCTTGTTATATTAGGTTTATGATATAAAGAATTAATTTGTCTGGTTACGGCTTACTTTTTCTGTGCTTACATATACACCGAATAGTCTGGCTTATTCTTTACACCAAAAATTTCACCTAAGGGGTTAACTACTGTACAGTAATTGTTCAGTGGCTACTTTTTACTTAGTATGGGTAGAAGAGAGACTTTATCTTTGGTAAGCAGCTCTTCTAGGAGAAGGAACCTCCAAAATTAAACCATTATTCTCTAGTCTCTGTACCATAGTCTTCCACTGCTTTAGTTTAGAGTTCTCTTGCTCGAGGGTACACTCGGGCACACTAATCTATCTGTTTCCTTATTTCCTTTCCACACTGGGCTATTTTCCCTGGTGGGTCCCTTTGGCTGTTATGACATCCTGCGTTTTCAACTAGGGTTGTAGTTTATTTAATAATAATAATAATAATAATAATAATAATAATAATAATGATAATAATAATAGTGCATATAATTTTCTTTTTAAAAATGAAAGTTTTCATTTAGCTTCAACTTTCGTCCTGCGAAACATTAGAAAAAGTTCCATCAAGAAATATCCCCTAGCATTTATCATACTATAAAGCTTCATCCTTAGAAAATTGTTCTCTACATTTACAATACCTGTCACCCTTATTTCGCACACTCGAATTTAATGGTAATCTTGCCCTAAGGTACAGTTGGGCGCAGGAAATTCTGGCACACCTTGCTCTAAGGAAGCGCACTTTCGTCACACCCTTATTGAGCAGAGAGTTCCTTTATGGAGTCCCGCCGACCACTAATACCTTCTCTCCCTACACTAGCTGTTTGGTCACTCGCGCGCAGTAAGGGTGCGACAGGCTGCACTTCTTTTAAGATAGGTGTACCTGAAATTCCCGTGTTCAAGTGTACATTCATTGGGAGGCTTCGGTCACTCAAGCAGCTAATGACATCTAGGGTCACCCTCCTCTCTCTACTCAAAACTAGCACATCATGGCCCCTTTTATGATCATAAAGCGGCTAAGACACTACTCCACACTTAGGTCCCTCTTTCTGTTAGGCTTACCTCTAGTCTCCTTATCGCCGTATGCCAACATTTCTCACTCTCTTTCTCAGTTTCCTTCATTTTATCTTACCAAATATACTTTGGCCCTTCAGCAAAGGCTGCTCAACTGTCCAGCTCTCATTTTGTTAAAAATTTAATTAAACAACTTTATTTCACTTCATTCGCCTTTAATAGGTTATCTCTCTCTCTCTCTCTCTCTCTCTCTCTCTCTCTCTCTCTCTCTCTCTCTCTCTCTCTCATATTCTGCTTCTTTCCATAGAGGCTGAATGCTCACTTACACAACTCATCCTGGACTCATTCAATTTCACATGTATTTTTGCACATGTTCCGCTTTGGTCGTAAACTTTAATCATTCTTAGCAAAATTCCTTCATCATACATTTTATAAATTCTAAAACTTCCATGCCTATCAGTTCTAAAATTCTAGCAGTCATCCTTCAATTTCCCAGAGGAGCTTCTCCCTTTGTCTTAAACTTTCAAAATTGTTGATCAACACAATCACCATCCTGTCTAGCCCTCATTTATTCTGTTGTCAAGCCTGTAGTCATATTTGGTACTTAAACATTTCCACAGGAGTTTTGCAATATACTAATCAGACTTTTTTGTCACAGAAATACTTTACCATCTCTCTCTCTCTCTCTCTCTCTCTCTCTCTCTCTCTCTCTCTCTCTCTCTCTCTCTCTCTCTCTCTCTCTCTCTCTTTTTCCCGTGAGCTATTGCTATTGTAGTATAAGTTTTAGCATGGGTTCCTCCGTTAAGTTTTAGTTAATCAGCAACTTATTAAAAATCTCATTTTTAATGACATATTTTGTATGTGTTCTCTACGCTTTTTCGGTTTTCTTCGTTAATCCTACACCTCTTTTCTCTTTAAAACTTTCTAGCTTAAAAATAGAAAGGTAGAATAAAATTAGGTTTTGTAAAATTCCCTTTCGTGAGATGTTGACATGTCGTCGTGATTTTATCTTTCTGAAACTCATTTGGATCTCTCGATTTTAGGCATCTTGTCTTGACGTTGTTGGTTCCATGCTGGTTATTGGATGAAGTTCAGGGAATCTCTCTCTCTCTCTCTCTCTCTCTCTCTCTCTCTCTCTCTCTCTCTCTCTCTCTCTCTCTCTAAATAACCATATATTCATGTATTTAATTATTTGCAATAAGAATAATTATAAACATGCATCTCTTGTATTCATATATACATTCGATTGTACAAAACTCAATTTACTCCTTCCATTGTATAAAGACGATACTAACTATAAAGTATTTTCCTGTATGATTTTATTAATGATTTAGCTACCACACAATCATTTCAATGTAAATCTTTATATATTACTTTATTTGTGAAGTATTTCTACAAGAAAATCGTAAGCATAATATCGTATGTTTTTAACATTTTTCGTATATTAACAACCATTTATTGATGATTATTCATTCGTTCTTTATGACTAAATTTAGCAAGTGTTCATTATCGTGTGTGTGTAGAAAACAGAAAACCACTAACCATTAAGCGACGCTTAAAGAATTAATAATCCTTTGGGACTTGGTTTTCCAAAGGTCATTCGCGTGCTCTTAGACCAGTTTCCTTTGATTTATGAGGGGAAAAATTGTCAGCTTTCCGTGAAATCTTATTAATTATTATTATTATTATTATTATTATTATTATCATTATTATTATTATTATTATTATTATTATTGTTACACCGTCTCTTTGGTCGTGTTTGTAAATTTCTATCTATATGAGTGGGGTATACCTTAACGTGGTGAAAGGGTTTGTGTATTGTCATGATCAGCAAAACTGTTACGATTCATTGCCACCCATACTAGTTTTGTTTGATGTGAGTGATCAGACTAAAAGTCTCCCACCATCACCAATCCGCAGTTTGCCAGCGTAGTGATGAAAAGTGTCCAAACCCAAGGCATGAGTAAGGAAATTTGTGAGGCCTTTTATCCTGCAGTAGAATTGAAACGGCTGCATTTGTTGTTGTTTAGTTTATATATATAAATATATATATATATATATATATATATATATATATATATATACTGTATATATATATGTATATATATGTATATGTATATATATGTATATATATATATATATATAATTTATATATATATATATATATATATATATATATATATATATATATATATATATATATATGTATGTATGTATACTATATATGAGTGTGTCACCCTAGATCGTATACGCAACTCCAAATACGTAATAACGAAGAAGAAAATTTATTACTTATTGTTGGGAAAGCTAACTAAACTGCTTTACTAGGATAATGATTGCACATATTTTGTTAATGGAATTTCATTTTGTGGGAAAGAGAAACTACATTCTTCACGAAAAAATACCATCCTCGAGAAAATAGGAATGTTGAATACTTCAACAGTATGCTCAGATACCACTTACAGCCTGAATATTGTTTGCACCAATCCTCTTAATAATTTTACACATTCTTTTGGCACGTCCGCGTGCTCGTGAGCCCTGTTTAAGGAAAAGGTTTTTAAGTTCTAAGGCGTATTTTTTTGTTTTGTTTTATTGAAGATTGATCTTTCTTCAAATTCAGTACGTTTGTGTTACATTTTCATTTCTGATTTTATGTCTTAATTTTCCGCATTTTACAAATGTTAAAAAAATAAAAAAAAAATCCTTTCTGGCACGGCTCGGCTACTGTGCCTTTTTTATTTTAGGATCCACAGTTCCTCCTTTTATTTCTTTATTCCAGTTATTAAAGAATTGTGTTTTCGCTGTTTGTGTTGTTATCATATTTACTCTACTTACTGATTCCAATATTACTTTTTCTTTGAACATTCTAGACCTTAGTTCTCCAATTTCTGATGAGCTAACTTTGAGAAACTCATAATCAAGTGGTTGAATGGTTCAGTAATTGTTGCTTTCGTTTACTACCAAACTTTGGAATCGCCATCTTGATTTGTTATCCCAGTATCCCAGGCTATCAAGCTATGATTATAAGTTTTTAATAGGCAGGTGTGCGTTACGCAGACATACACAAATACATACTTATATGTACTGTATATATGTTTGTATGTATGTATATATATATATATATATATATATATATATATATATTTATATATATACATATATATATATATTATATATATATATATATATATATGTGTGTGTGTGTGTATGTATATATATACATATTTTTATATATTTGTATATATATATATATATATATATATATATGTATATATATTCATACATACACACATATATATACATATATATATATATATATATATATATATATATATGTATATATATGTGTGTGTATATATATATACACACACATAAAAGCACGTGATGCCTTTGGAGGTGTAGACTTGTGATCGTGTAACTCCTGAGGTTGCTTAGGTTGGAGAAAGAAATGCAGGGGTGAGTGATATAATTTTCCTCTAAATAATTTGCAAAGAGTTTTTCTCGATGAACAATACCGTAACTACAGGAGCAATATATATGATGATCATTAGGGGAGTGTAGGGTAGATTTTTTTTTTATTCCAGATCTTAGTAACAATCTTTGTTAAAAAATCTAATCTTCCTTTTTATTCAGATTTTTTAACCCTATACCATTCCACTTTGTATCTTTATTTTAAAAAGTATTTTAATTTCTTTGGTAAATTTCAACACCACACATTTCTTAAGAAATAAAATTAGCAAATAGAAATAATTGCAAATGCATTCTTTTTCAGTTACATGTATCGTACTTAATATAATTGTTTTTATTTTTTGATAATTTTCATTTATTTCTGTTGTATACTCTTGTTATATTCCTTTGTTTATTTTGTTCGTTGTAGGGAGCTTCCCCATTGGAGCCCTTGGATTTGCAGCACTATGCGTCTCCAACTAGGGGTGCGACAAGGATAATAATCATAATATCTGAATATTCAGACACTCTTTTGTACTGTAATCCTCGACTACTGCAATGAGTAATGTGACAAAGGCTTACATAGTGTTCTCTCTCTCTCTCTCTCTCTCTCTCTCTCTCTCTCTCTCTCTCTCTCTCTCTCTCTCTCTCTCTCTCTCCTCTCTCTCTCTCTCTCTCTTTTCATATGACTTGTAAGCATAACTCTTGTATTTATTTTTTAAAATAATTGTTAGCATTGTTGTGGAATATGATTTCCTTTATGTGGCCATTATCTCATACTGTTATTGGAAATATTAAGTTTGCACTATTTTTATTATTAATATTTCTATCACTCATTTTAATGTAAGGAAGCTGCCAAAGCTCTTGTTAGTTTGAACATTTTCAAGCCCATTTGTGGATTTTCAGATAATCGTAAAATCAGGGTACCTTAGTTTCTGCATTATTGCAGACACCTGCTCGAAATTGAAGTGGATAGGTTGTATGTGTCATATTACTGTAAGACTTTTCCTAAAACGATGACGACATAGTTTGATAGTTGAGGATTGTATCTTATCAATTTTACGGTGAACTGTATATTAGATTTTTACACTTTACGTCGCTTGCACACTTTTATAATGCTGGTTCCATGCATATTATTTTTGGATTATGTCTAGTACATTGGTGAATTTCAGATAACTGCACCGCGGTAATACTTTGTTCACTTTGGCTGTATTGAACGATCATTTGGAATTGTCATAGCATTTCCTTTGATCTTTCAGTATACCATGGTTAAGAAATGACATTCCTATTAAGGTTTTTAGCTATTCTGTATTTAAGTGTAATTGATGATATCCAGATTTTGGTCTTATGGGATTGATTTAGCACAAAGGCTTATACAAACTCATAATATTAACTAATTTTTCATGAAAAAATTGAAACATTATCGTACCTGAAATAGCTTAAATTCTCAACAGCACACACGCACACAAACATGATTCTGTATGTATGTGTGTATATATATATACATATACATATACATACATACATATATATATATATATATATATATATATATATGTGTGTATATATATATATACATAGATATACACACATACATATATATATATATATATATATGTGTGTGTGTGTATATATATATATACATAGATATACACACATACATACATATATATATATATATATATATATATATATATATATATATATATATATATTTATAAGTAGTAACATGGCTTAATAAACTCCCGAAGCTATGTCGTTTATGTATGAGGCACTTCCAGTTAGATTGTACAGAAAGTAGCCAGACCTCGAAAGTTTTTACCACCATAATTACTGGAAAATTTCATTCAATAAGTTTATGATATAAATGTTACCTTTCACATCTATTGGTTTTTATTACATTTATATGCCCTTGCAAAAAGTCTCCCTTTATACCTTTTTTTTCCTGACATTTCACATTCATGAATGTTATCAGTATAATTACACGGTCAATTATGATTGAGAATGCTCGGTCTGCTATTAAATTTCGAATGAAAATTCGCTAATGGCATTGACTTACATAAAAAAATGACTCCGAAAATAGCTGGCTTTCAGGAACAAAGAATAAAAGTGAATTGCATTTTTATGCTAAGCCGTTATTATTATTATTATTATTATTATTATTATTATTATTATTATTATTATTATTATTATTATTATTATTATTATTATTATTATTATTATTATTATTATCACTTGCTAGGTGACAATCCTAGTTGGAAAAGCAGGATGCTGTAAGCCCAAGGACTTCACCAGGGGAAAGTAGACCAGTGATAAAAGGAAATAAATAAATTACAAGAGAAATAATGAACAATGTAAAATATTAAAAGATCAGTAACAACATTAAAATAGGTCTTTCATCTATAAACTATAAAAACTTAAAAAACCAGAGGAAGAGAAATAAGATAGATAAGTGTACCCTCAAGCAAGAGAACTCAACCTCAAGGCTGGTGGAAGACCACGGTACAGAGGCTATGGCACTACCCACGTCTGGAGAACAATGGTTTGATTTTGGAGTGGCCTTCTCCTAGAAGAGCTGCTTATCATAGCTTAAAGAGTCTCTTCTTCCCTTACCAAGAGGAATGAAGCCACAGATCAATTATTGTGCAGTAGTTAACCTCCTGAGAGAAGAATTGTATGGTAATTTCAATGTTGTCAAGTGTATGAAGAAAGAGGAGAATTTGTAAAGGAATAGGGCAGACTATTCTGTGTATGTCGTGAAAGGTTGAAATTATCCGTAACCAGAGAGATGGAGCCAATTTAGTATTGTCTGGGTAGTCAATGGACCAAATAACTTGTATCTCAACGGGTGGCTAGTGCCTTGCCGAACCTATTACATTTGCCTTTCATTGGATGGCGGTGGTACTAAAAACCCCTGGGCAATCACTTTCACACTCGTTCCCACGTTAAGTTAGAAATAAGCTCCAATGTATAATTTTTTTCCATATTGGCTTACAAGTTTCTGGAGAGGAAAGAACCATAGTCTTGTATTGGGCATATGTAATTAAAGCTGAATACAACACAAGTTAGGTTTTTCACAAACTAATTTCTTGAGCTCGCAAACTATTATATTTCTATCCCCACGCCAACTTATTATATTTGAGCAAATAGTTTTAATTTCCTTTCAGTGCAATGGCCACTGGCACTGGCCGCCTAATGCTCTTATGGGCGCGGTTGTATGAAAACAAAAAATTAATGTGAAGAGAGGAACGATGGGTTTAACCTGAAAGGAAACAATCCATTCTCCTCTGGAAAAAAAAAAATCTGGACATTATGATAGGTATGATAATTGTAGAAATTTTAAAAATTGTCAGAAGATAGAAAATGAGAGAAGGTTATAAAAGAAAAAATAATTAAGTTCTCCGTATGTAAGGATTATTTATGCAAGGTATACGATGTCAGTGCCGTCCTACTAAGAAATCTCACTATACTACCTGGAGAAAAGGCATATTACTTACTCTACTCTTGCAAACTGAGAGCAAACCATATATTTGTATAGTCGTTGTTTTATGATTTGAATAACCAGAACACCTTTCATGTAACTTTTAATTAAAGGAAATAGACATATGAAGGGCTCTTGGTTTCAGAAGACCAGCACACTTGTTCATTTTGTCCTACTAGTTATCAAATGTTCTTCGAGACACCACAATTTTACCTTAATATGTGGAGGATCCGGAATTTTTTTTTCCATAGAGTTTAGAATTTTTATTTGGGTATTTGACGTTCAGCATACTTACTCAAGTAGGTTTAATATTTTTTTTTTTTATTGAAAGCCTTTTTATAAATTAGGCTAACTTCATTAATAACTTAATACTTTGGAATTTCCATAGACGCATAGGACATTTTAGAATCCATAGATTTATTCAAAATAAGGCTTATTTAATTTTTACTGCTAAAGCCATTTATTTAAGAGCTCCTTACCAACGTCATAGTTATTCAAAGAATATCATTGCATATTCAGAGAAATTATTATGGGTTTCCGCGATGTAGAAAACCCATGAGAAATTAACATTTTATGTTTGAGATATAGGACTGATATTGACTTGTTGTATATCTGTACACATACTAGTAGACCTTTAAAACGAAACCCCTTCGTATTGAAGATTATTTCTTTAGCTGCTATGAAATTCAATATTAAATGATAAATTAGCTGTCATGAAATAACGTAGTGCGCTAAACAGAAAATAAGTCTATTATTAGATCAGATTTTTTCATGTCAAGATAATCAAGTTCCTGCTCAATTTTGTCATTCAAGGACTGCCTCGCTCAATCGATTGTATCACGAATATATTTGGTTGAGTCCGGGGTTAGAAAAGATTGGTTTATGGTGGTCATTGCTTTGTTTAAAAGGTTCTTAAAGAGTCGATGGTTTTTTTTAATAGTATTTATACAAGTTTTTGGAAGAGACTTGGTTTCATCAATCCAAGCTATTCATTATTTCTACATTTCAATAAATTTCCTTCTGAATAAGAATAAGTAATTTTATCATAAAGCCTGAAGAATTGCAGTTGTCATGCATTTCTTTCAACTAGTTTAACTCGAGAAAATTTAATTTATTCCTTAGAAATGGCAGATAAACATACGAGAGAGAGAGAGAGAGAGAGAGAGAGAGAGAGAGAGAGAGAGAGAGAGAGAGAGAGAGAGAGAGAGAGAGTTAAACAATATTTCCAAACCGAAAACAAGTATCTAGTGGTCATCATCTATATGAATTCTTTTAGTGATTCGAAGTGCTTTGTTTTATTTATATAATTCGGATTGTTTTCTTTAAACAATCCTTTTTTACTTTTAAGAATCATCACATTTTATTTATTTTATAGATACTGGTGTTAAAATACGAAAGAATAAAGTTGCAATCTGAGAGCAAGTATGGAAAGGAAAACTATTCCGGTAATAAAATTGAATGCATTTCTCTTCTACAGTCCACTCTCCCTCAAAACGGTGCCTTCCTCCACAGTATAACTGGCTCTGATCGCTAAATAACTTTAACGGATTAGTATTTGCTCCACGACTGACCTTTAAAAACGGGTCCATGGAAATCTGTATCGTCGAATAGATTTTGTTTAAAGCTGGTTTTTCCAGAGCCAGTTCTCTATCCCCGGATGACCTAGATAAGATGAAAAGGTGATGACGCCACTCATAGTATTCTCTATATTATCAGCAGTTATTGGAAGAATAGAAACCTTAACAAGCTACGTATAAACTGTTATAGAAGCTCATGCTATTTTGTGAATAAGTTGAAAGATAGGTAATATCAATTATAAGGTATCATAACTATGGAAGTAAGAATAACTAGAAAATTACACAGAGTGCAAACCTCCGCCACCGTAGTTTATTTCCCGAGGTTAGGGTTAATTCAGTCGACCCTTTTGCTTGACCTTGACCTTTTACCTAGGACATTCAAAATTGTATCGCTTCCACTTCTCAACATGACAATTAATCCCTGAAAGTTTCACTACTCTATGAGTAATATTGTGGCCAGGAAGATATCCACAAAAAGACAAACAGGGGTGAAAACATAACCTCCTCCCAACTTCGTTGGCGGAGGTAACAAGAGGATAAGGGATGATAATTTTATGATGTTGGCAGCAAAATGAGTTTGCATGTTGTTTGCTAGACTTTGGAGATAAAAATCCTCATGATTGTCCAGCTCTTCACAGATAAGATTGGGGAAATTATTGCAGTGATCAATGATTTTTTTTTTTTTTTAGCTCTGTTGCCTCGAATTATCACAGCTGGAGGCTCGTCCCTGGCTTTCTTCCAGGAGCTTCATCTGAGAAAAAACTTTTATGCGGACTTATTGGATCGACATCTACCTCCTTGTCGCTATCTTCATATATACTTTGATCCTTTCTTTGTTACTTTTATTAAATCAGTGTGTTTTCTTATTTCGATTTCTTTCGCCATGGATTCCCTTGTAAAGTGCACTGAAACCTTTTGTGTGTGTGTGTGTAAATATCATTGTTTCATTCATTTTCTTTTTCACCTCCAACTCTAAACTGATTTCAAATTGGTTTATCTAACTTTTATACTCTGTAAAATAGTTTTATTATTTCCATTATAGTATTCGGAAAACCAATTTTATCGAATCCTTTTCAACTTTTAAGCGTCATGGAAGTTTATGTTAGATAAGCTCTGTCTGCCCTTATCAAAGACTACGAACTTTTTTTCAAAAGAACTTTTGGTTTACTTCCAAATGCACATAGTTTTTCCTTTACATGACTTTCATTCCTTTCCCTTTTCCATTTAAGCCAATTTGACCTTCTATTCTGAAAATAAGGATGGAGAGCGTCCCAGTCATGAAATTTTTATTTCATAATCATTACTTTCATTACCTCCGCCAACGAAGTTGGTTGGAGGTTATATTTTACCCCCCTATTTGTATGTTTTATGTGTTTGTATGTGTGTTTGTCGATGAACACCTTCCTGGCCACAATTTTAATCGTAGAGTAAATGAATGAATGAATATATGGTTAGAGTAGAGTAATGAAATTTGCAGGATTAACTTATGTAGAAAGCTGGAAATTATTAATATTTTAGAAGGTCAAGGTCGGTCACGGTCAAACAAAATGTCCAATTCACGTAATCAGCCATAAATTTGCACTTATTTCAGTGGATGAAAATCCACGCTAATTAGTACATATTAAGGTCAAAGGTCAAGATCGAGAAATAAGCTGCCGCGGCGGAGGTCTGTGCTCTACTGAGTGCCCCTCTAGTTTAATATATAAACGGAGTTGTATCCCTCTTCGATGAAGATTCAGTTGAGCTTCTATGTTCTTCATTGTGTAACATCAAATGATTGTCATCGTCAGTGCATCCTTATTTCAAGTATGGTTAATATTTATTAAGACAGTTATTATATCTCGTTATGACCGTTATGTTAAATTTTGGTCGGAATATTAGCTACTATATGATGTAACCTCACACAAGTCATTCTCGGTTCAGGAAACCGAAATAAATTAGGCTAAATAAGATTAGACAAAATAGTTTATCAATGATAAAGTTTTGACAATGAAGCCTGAGGTTAGTTACTAAAGAATTACGGGGAAACAAACCGGACACCAGAACATAACATAACAGTGCATGCGAATGCCATTCATTCAAATGGGGATTACTGAACCAATCTTCCGAATTAGGTTTGGCTCAGCTTGGGATCTATGCGTCATATAGATTTTCTTGAGGGCTGCTTTTGTTGGGCAGTCTTCAAATTTAATATTTGATAATCATACTATTTTTAAAAGAATTAGAAAATGAAGTTATTTTTTTTATAGAATTATGGCTGATTCTTGTTTTTTTTTTTTTTTTTTTTTTTTTTGGGGGGGGGGGGGTTGTAAACCCATTTGTAGTTTTCTGTCTCCGCTTATTGCTAACACATGTCATATATGTTCTAGTTTTTCCAGAATATATATTGGCTTTGCATTTGAGATACTTATCTCTTCTAATCTGAGACTAAATGTCACACTGAGTACATACGTGTGTATATATATTATATATATATATATATATATATATATATATATATATATATGTATATATATATATATATATATATATATGTGTGTGTGTGTGTGTGTGTGAGTGTGTGTGTGTGTGTGTGAGTGTGTGTGTAAATATAGGTATATTTTATGTTCATCCAGTCCTATGAACTGAAACAGGTATTTTAAGTACCATGGATCATTAATCTAGATGTTGCGGTTTTCCGGTCCCCATAAAAGGGCAAAATATGTTGCAGGTCTTAAAGAAAGCATTTCCCGCAAAAACTAATAAACTTTAGTCATATATCTTCCATCTTTACGTTTTTATCAGAGAAAGTTTTGTGAAAAACATGCCGTCCTTAGAAAAGGTCTTATAGTTGGTTTTATTCTCTCTCTCTCTCTCTCTCCTCTCTCTCTCTCTCTCTCTCGTCTCTCTCTCATCTCCTTCTCTCTCTCTCTCTCTCTCTCTCTCTCTCTCTTTATTCCTTAGTGCCCTGTTCAAGAGGTACCTGAATGATCAAAGCAAACTTGATGGAATGTTTGAAAATAGATGTAGGTATATTGGATCTAAGTCTTGATACAAATATTTCCTCTAATAATTATGATTCGTGTAGAGCAACATGTAGCAGAGTTAATCGGACGGAGGAATGAAAATAGGATGCCTATTCAAATAGTGGATGGACTTGAGGTGAACATATCGATCATAGGTGCCCCTGACCTCTTGAAGGTAATGCGTGTCTGACGAGATAGCACATGACGAATCAATTGCATTTCCGTGCTTGGTTATGCCAGACCTTCACGATGTCCTAGTTTTCTTTTTAGATCTTTATTCAAGTGCGATTCTAAAAGGTGTTCGAAAAACTTAAGTCTTTTTTTAGTGCAATCACTTTGGATTAAGGTTTTCGTAAAACCAAGAGCCGAGTGATACATTGTCTTAATTCGGCATTTTCTGACTGTATAGCCTCTCTCTCTCTCTCTCTCTCTCTCTCTCTCTCTCTCTCTCTCTCTCTCTCTCTCTCCTCTCTCTCTCTCTCTCTCTCTCTCTCTCTCTCTCTCTTTTTCCTTGGTTATGTATACATCCCAGACAAATTAATGAATTGTGAATGGAAATCAGAGCTGCTACTTTGTGTGCTTGTAAGATTTATGTCACACCCTAAATACCTATTGACTTATGCCTGAGCCACACACATGCGATCTAAGGCCGCGATCGTCGTAATGGTTAAGTTTGGCCATAGTCGTCCCATGTCTCGGGTGCTTGTGACACCATGACGTCAGTCGCCATGATGATATACAATATCACTACAAGAATCATAATAAGGTGACTGTACATACATAACCGTATGGCGCACTCACAGCGATGATTAGGCCACGCCCACATGTTGCGGTTGCGACATGATGTCGAAGGTCGTAAACATATCGTGAATAATAGGGATGTATTTGCATTGTAATCATGTCACATAGCGACTTGATAGTGCCTGACGTTTTGACATCGTAATATGTCGCGAACAAGGCTGACAGGCTATATAATGCAGGTGAGATTTGCACCTTCACCATTCTTGTTAAAGTTGCATTCTGAGGAAAATAGAAGAAAGAGTCGATCCTTACTCATTCCTTGGCAGCCTTCTTCAGCACAAGGTTCCAATAGGCCTTGTTTCGATCAGCTTAGATTCTTTCCTATATTGCCCTCTTTGTAGCCTCTTCATTTTCAAGGACCTAAAGTTGTTTGCACTAAATCGTGAGAAATCTCAAAAGTATTGTATTCTGGTAAAGAAATAAGAGATGCTTATGTGCTGCTACAGGCTGAGCATGGGTCCAATTATACAGATGGTTTCGATCGACCGATTTAGTACTACTTAAATTCGCCAACAGCAAGTTACGTAAAAGGTTAGGCTTAGTAATTAAACCATGTGGCTCATACAGCGATTTTACAGTTTTTAACACTTTGTTTCGTTATAGTAATTCCAACACCATGAAGTTATTATCATAGAGATCAGAGATGGCGAGAAGAACAGAGGTATCAGTAGCCAAAGGGAAACTTAACTTTCATTTACTTTCTGAGCAATGGTATAGTTGACTTCAAGATCCTAGAGAGGTGTGTTCTTTGTAACCAGAACTACCCTATATAACCCCCCCCCCCCCCTTGGGTAAGTAACTTACGGCCGTGTCAAGTGATACACCACAAAACCTCGGCCCCAATATCCTCGTTAGGATCTTTGTGATAAAAAGAACTTCTTGTTTACATAATTTCATAGGATGTTACTAAATTTAATCCTATTCACTTGATGGAAACACTTTCACTAAGAAACCACTATTACTAAGGTATAACAATTTTGAATCGTGTGTCTGTTTTTAAATGACGTCTCTTCCTTTTCAGCTTCCATGTCTGCATGAGTCTATTCACTCTTGACCCTTCTATATTTCCTATATTGCATTAGATTTTTACCACACCGCAATAACAATACCCCCGCATTAGATTTCTTTATATCATAGTATATTCATTAAAGATCACAATTCATTTACGTACTCGATGTATAATATGACTATCAATTACATAACAATAATTTATAAATAATCATAATAGATATAAATACTACTATTACTACTCATATCACCATAATTTAAGATCTTAAGACATACTTAATAATCCTCACCTTGAGAGGTTAATTCTAACAGCGACGTCATAATACTTAATAATCCTTCCCTCGAGAGATTATCTGTAACAGTGACCTCGCAGGTGTTTACAAATAAACACTTACACCATCACCATGGTGCATGGGCCATAACCTTTCCATGCGGTGGCAAAGCTTGGCGATTTTGTCGTTAATACATCGTTGTTACTTGGTAATGAGCTAAATTTTGCCCGTTTCGACGATCGCAGCCCTTGGTCGCATGTGCGTGACTGGCATTATAATACATTAAAAGGGTTTAGAGCAGTACTACGTTGAGTGTTCGCCGTGTTGGCTAAGAATAAACCTACTTCAGAATTAGTCGTTTCGCTCGAATAATTACCTACGCTGAAGATATCATAGGAAGCTGTTTCCAATGGTCTACTTTCGAACTCCCATGCAGCTGCTTATTAACTAAGGTTTTAGTATGTTCTTGGACCCAGTTTATTTGAATAGCCTCGTAGATTTAGAAAGGTACAAATTGTATTGCCATCCGGCTTGTGTAAGATTAAGGGTTTAGTATAATAGGTCATTATGACGTCATTAATGTAATGCCCTGGCGATTAACTTCTGGGACCTCATTTGGCTCGTAATTTAGAGAAGGAAGGAACCAGTTGGTGGGCAAGAAGCAAATGATGGGCGGGGGGAGGGGTCAGTTTGTTCTCAAAACGACTATGTTTGTTGTCATTTGCAGTAAATGAATATTGAACTCATTTTCCATCTCATTTGACTGGGTTCCACGATTTCACTTTTGATAACTAAAATATATTTTTTCATTGATAGCATTTTAGAGAAATTTTGCAAATAAAACTATTTTTGCCTGCCTCTTGTCCCTTCTTATACCCCCATGATTAAGTAGTTCTTATTTTTAATTTGCTTTGCTATTGATGTTGCTATTTAATTTTATTTACATTATTTACGTTTAAACATTTCTCTTTGGTGCGTTAGCCCATCGAGTTGGACTATTCCTTACTTGTACCATCTCCTGGCTTTCTTAGCTTATATCTCTCTCTGTTGCTTATGCGCAATATTCTCGTATATTTTCGGGATTTTAGATATTTTCATTTCGTTTACATTTTCTTTGGAAGATTCCTAAGTAATGTTTTGTTACAGATGTATTTTTTTTAATTCACTTATTGCAAACGAAATTTTCAAGTTCACAAAATTTTAATCTAATTTGCTTAGTTATTAACTAAATAGAACACTTAATTCGGAGGTTAGTAAGTGTGTGTATGTATAAACATACATGTATATAATTATTATTATTATTATTATTATTATTATTATATATATATATATATATATATATATGTATATATATATATATATATATATATATATTATGTGTGTGTTTGTTTGTTGTTGAAAGGAGGTTGGATGTCTGTCCACCATATTGGTCGAGCCAGTAATATTGTAAATATTGAATGAAGGAATGTTAAATAAAGATGAATCTATTTATTTTGAATTCCAGTACGGTACATTATTCACTCTAACCTGGACTCCATCACTGATTCTATCTGGGAGACTATAGATAACAGATACACAAGCAATCGCTCCCCAATCCTCATCAGTGTTTTTTTAAGAGTCCACCAGTCCGCAGGCTAACAAAGTGGAATATAGAAAGTACTGGGAAAAATCAGGCAGCAGACTTATGTGATTAATTATCTCCTCGTACAGCATTTCCCATTGAAGTGCTTTAAAATAGAAAGAAAAGAGTTTAAACTAATTCTTAGGAGTCATAGAGAAAATCACTTGAAGTGTTTGCAGACTTAGTAGTGAAGCAGTGTTAAGTCGCCTTGCTTTTATCATTTTTCTGTTTCAAGTTTCAAGAGGAAATTTATAGACTCGTTTACAAAATTCGAAATACAGATTTGCTGTAAATTGATCCTGTTATATCTAACCTTAATATTTTTTGTAAATTCCTTCTCAACTCTGTTACCATCAATGGGTACTTGAATGTTCCCAGGAGACTTGTGATTAGCTTGGCGATTTGTATGTTAACATCTTTATGGTTATTTGTTATTAGAGATAGGACGTCATTCTCTTTACTTATTATTCTTTTGCATTATGCAAAGAGAGAAAATGGCTTATTGTTTTTTAACTTACCTGAAGAGTTATTCTGTAGGTGAAGCACACCAGTTGTTTACTGTTCACTTGAAATTTAAAGCATTTAAAGCAATCCTCAGCTGTTTTTAGTTGGGGCTATTTAGTAATTGGTTCCTCTTTATGACAAAGAATAAGGTTCCATTATTGTAAGTAAGAGATTCTCTCTCTCTCTCTCTCTCTCTCTCTCTCTCTCTCTCTCTCTCTCTCTCTCTCTCTCTCTCTCTCTCTCTCTCTCTCTCGGCATGCCACTGGTACCACACGTATTTTAGTGTAAGATACCGAGTAAATTAGACCTGATGTATGTTTATTTTTTACATTGGAGGCGGAGTTTGGCATTTGGTTAATATTTGCGAGTTTTAGTAATTTTAATGCTACGTGGCAATTGTGTTTGCTATTTGGTTTTAGTGTTTCCTTTTACATTTTACATCTAATTCTGACATCTGACATCAGCCCCCTCTGAAATGTGTATTTTCCGTAAACTAGATCATTATTTCATTATAATTTTTATACTATTATAGTTTTGTTGAACCCTTTTAAAACCTTTCACTTTGCAAGCGAAATATATATTTTATCCTTGATATGTGTTTTTGATTGTTGTTGGTTGATAATTTTCTTTATTTCCTTTTATTTTCAGGTACGTCCTTGTGTGTTCTTGTGAGTAGCATCTTTATTTGACGTAGCCACTATGAAAGGTGAGTAGTCTCCTTGTAAATATTACTAGTTAGGTAAAATTATAATTGTTTATTAGATTTGTTGGAATAAGTCACCGGTCGCAGAATAATGGGGAATTATATCCGTACTAAAAGGGAAATCAGAAGAAAGGATGCTGTAATTTTGACTTTTTTTTTATAGTTATCAGCATTCATTCTATTTTGTTAGTTTTTCTTGTTCCCATATATCTATTCTCATCAAATTTCTTATCAAGCTAAGGTCTGCATTAACTATTTCCTCTCGCAACTTTCCATTCTCTTATGTTCTTTGCATCATATTATTATCTTATTACATACTTCTTTTGTTTACTCCATTATTATCCCTTGTTTCGTTGAGGAGCCTTACCTCATTTCCATAATTTGAAATTTTTCAACTAACCCGAATTAGCCATTTTCTTCCTCCCTCGCAAATCAGCTTTGTGTTTTCCGAGTAGGTGATGTGCATTGCATGCGTTACGCTCCCCAGGTAGGAGGAAGGGATTACTCTCCGAGTTCGGAAAATAGGTTGCCTGGTTCTCTCTTCTACCGCTGTGTTTGTTTGGTGTTTATTCTCTCTTTCTTCATGACGTGTTTCTGTCTGTCTTTGCTACATAAGTATTCATAGATCAGCAAATATATTCCATTATTTTTCAGTTTTCCTCTTAGAACTCAAATTAGTGCCTTGTACCGTGAAAGATTATTCGGTGCCAATTTGATTGGGGAAAGTGATATATATATATATATATATATATATATATATATATATATATATATATATATATATTTGTATATATATATATATATATATATATATATATATTTGTATATATATAGGCTATATACATAATATATATATACATATATATATATATATATATATATATATATAATATGTATGTATGTATATGTGAATTCAAATCAACACAATATCGTGCACAAATAGAAATAAATTTCTCTCATACTGGGATCGAACCCCTTCAAATGAAAGGCAAGATCGCTACCAATCACGCCACCAGAGGCCCTAGAAGTTGGAACCTAACTGCTACCTGCATTTCAGGATTTACCTGGTGAGACATCAGTCTCATACCAGAGAAATTTCCCCGACTTCCCGACCCTTTTCTACTGTTCTTGAAATTTAGTTCTTTTTGTAGTATTTATTTTATAGAATAAGATTTTAAGAAATGACTGCTAAAACAGGGAAGGGCACTGTTTAACTCCCAAATAGTTCTGATATAAGGTCAGTAAGACTTGAAAGTAAGTCTTCAGTCGATTTGAATGTCATTCTAAAAATATTAGTTATGTGTTCTTTTTGTTTTTTCTAAAGCTTTTCTAATATTCCTTGTCAGCCGTTTAACAAACAGCTTCTCAGAGTTAAAAATTCGAAGTGGTTTATCCGGATGTCTTTTATTTCCTGCCACCAAAACCATCACCATTTACCTGGGCTTGGCCCCGTCATAGAGTATGGCTGGTTTTAATATTGAATGAGTGTATGTATTTTTTATTAACTTTAAACCATTTCCGGAAACGGTGTTGGAGCTTTATTTATAAAAGACGATAATTAGCTGTGCCACATTCGTATGGCAAGAACCGACTTAAGTATAAGTTCCATGTGTACAATACTTCCACATTACAAACAGCTTTGAACGCCTAATAAAGAGCTGTTGGACAGAGGGTCAAAACACACCACAACTCTTATCTTGCTCATCCAGGGCCCCTTCCTTTCTTACAGATTTTCTAGCCTTCTACCCAAAATGTTGAAGGCATTCCTATCCAAATTTATTTTACCAATTTCAAGTTACACCTTTCTTTCACCAACCTACCGTACTCCATTTACTCATGTAATAAAACATCTTTCACCAACCTACCGTACTCCATTTACTCATGTAATAAAACATCTTTCACCAACCTACCATACTCCATTTACTCATGTAGTAAAACATCATATTTGTATTCCATCCTTTTACAAAACTAAGCTCTCTACAGGTTTTGCTTATAGCAAAATTTTCCTCAATCAGAATATCACCTCGGTTCCTTCAAATATATTTCATCATCCTCTCAACGTTTCAATAATAAAGGATGGTTGGCTTAGGAAACCCTTTATATATTCTACCCTGGGCTTCTGTAATTATACAACGTTCTTTATATAATATATATGATGCTTTTATGGCCATCTGTACAATAGAATGCCACAGAGATATGCGAATAATTGAAAATCTTGCTCATATGCTCTGTTTTTTTTTTCTCCAGTGCAAACATTTCTTTTCTATAAATTGTATCTGGACAAGGCAGCGAAATATCGTAGCGAAACTGCAAGTAGCATTTCCTGCGAATGCACATGAATTACATCCTTCCCGGCTCTAACTGAATGTCGTATAATGGGGGCCCGAGATATGAAGCATTCGTAATTTTCCTTGATAAATATGCTTTGGGCTTCTCGGCCGCATTGTAAATTTCACCAATAACCCGATAACTTTGGCACTTTCATTAACTTGATTGACTTATGTCTATTGTATTGACGGCAAATGCATCTCCCCAGCTTTTTTCATTTTGACACCTTCGTTCCAGAGATGAAAATGGTTTTTCGATGTAGCTATTACTTATGTTGGGATCGAAAAATAAATATAGTTTTGGTATTGTTTTGGTAGATGGACATGGGAAGGATGTACCATTTAAATCCTTGTGTTGTTGTGAAAAGATTATAAGAGTTAGTTTTAAGGGTATTTTATTTAAATAATTATATTTTTCTTGTAGAGAAAAGTAATAATAATTTTCTTGAAAGAGAGCTAATATGATAAACACCTTTCTCTATGTGCGTGCACACACTCTAATATATATATATATATATATATATATATATATATATATATATATATATATATGTATGTATATATATATATATATATATATATATATATATATATATATATATAAATGTATATATATGTATATATTTTTTTTTCTTCCTTACCGTTATCCCTACATTAAGGGGTCGGTTGCCTGTTGTGTCCTCCCCAGTGCCTTTAATCAAAGCCATCCTCTTCCACCAAACATCTTATCTCCATATCATCCTTCTAATTCTCTGCCTCCCTCTATCTTCTCCCCCTAACAGGTTTCTCCCAAACCTTCTTCACTCCCTTCCCACCATCCATGCTTAACACGTGCCCACACCATCTCAGGCGTGACACTCTTATCATCTCGTTAATCTTTAATATACCTGCCATTCTTCTTATTTCATCATTTTCCAATCTTTTAAACAGTGATATTCCCATAATCCACCGTAGCATTCTCATCTCTGTTCTCTCAAGCTTTGCTTCCTCTTTTCATCTTAAAACCCAAGTTTCTGATCCTTACATTAACACTGGTCTTATTTTTCAGCTATAGATCTTGACTTAAATTTACCTTGATTGGTATTTTCTTATCACATACCACTCTTGCTACCTCCCTCTACTTTCCCAATGCTGACTTTATCCTATTCTCAACTCCAGCCTCACATCCTCCCTCATGATTTATAGTAGATCCCAAGTATCTAAATAATTGTGCTCCTCTATTTTCATGTATGGTTATCCTATCTCTGCCTTCCTTACTGCTAACCATAGCTTTAGTCTTATCCATATTCACCCTTAAACCACCCCTTTCCAAAGTCTCTTGCCACTCTACCACCCTTCTTTGTAATTCTTCGTCATTTTCAACTGTAATAACCAAAATTATCTGCATATAGCAACTCCCACCACTCTTCCTTTCTGATCCCTTTACTTAACACATCCAAGACTAACACAAATAAAAAACGGTCTTAATGCTGACCCCTGGTGTAATCCAACACCAGCTTCTAAGGTTTCTGTTTCTCCAACAGCTGTTATTAGTTGTTTCCTTGTTCTTTGGTAAATCATCCCTACCATTCTAACCAAATTCTTCGGGACTTTCCTCTTCCTCAATTACCAAAACATCACTTCTCTTGGTATTCTGTCATAAGCCTTCTCTAAATCTGTAAAATCCCTGAACAGCTTCTGGTTTCCCTCTAGTCTCTTTTCCTGTAACTGCCTAACTATAAAGATGGCATCAACACTCCACAGTCCCTCTCCTCCTTTATGAATCCATACTGCTGTTTCCCAATCTTTACAATCTCTCTTAATCTCTCATCTAGTACCCTCTCTAACAGTTTCAAACCATGCTCAGTTAATTTAATTCCTGTGTTGTTACTGCATTCCATGATGAGATTCCTTTAGGACATTTAATATTCTAGTTCCTTGTTGAAAGTTTTAAAAGTCACTCATGAAGGGTAAAGGCAATGAACAGTGACAATGCCCTAGAAAATGACCATATATAGTACACACATGGTCAAAGCCTAAGGCCCCTCTCCAGAAAGGCCAGAAATTGGCTGCTGATGACCCCGTATCCTTAGCTCACAAGGATGGTGAGGCTGTAAACACTACAAGAAGCTATCAGGCTTGAGAGGGTCCCGAACCCCTGTCCAGCAGATCACGAGGCAGGGATGTTACCAATAGGCTAGATTTCTGAGATGCTTCTTTAACCCCGTACTTATTCCTTCACTGACGGGCATGAGATCGTAAGTTCACGTAACGTTAGCCATTCCTGGTTTGTCTCCCATCCATTTGTCCATGGCGTGATATATTTGGCTGACAATTGCGCAATGTCAAGCTTTGCTAAGTGGAAGGTCGTCGGTATACTGTAGGTAGGCGTTACTGAAATAGATCTTGGGCCTAATGTGAAATACGAAATATATTGGAAAAGTAAATATTAATTCCAGTACAAAGTAGAGCTTTATAGATCTGTTAATTTATGATTCAATTTTATTTTATAATCTTCACATATTTTGTTGATAATTTTCCATGTGAATGTATACAGTAGACTCTTAGATTATTGGACCTGTATTTATAATATCATCAAGATAAAGTTTGTGAAGAAGTGACTGTCTCCCCGATGTAATATACGTTCGTTCATCATAGACATGACAGAAAGTTATAATAAGGATCTCATGAAATATGGAGATGTGACCCGGACTACCTCTTTATTTAATCACCTGAGCACTGCGGTTGGTTCGAGATTAGCACTTTAAAGGAGAATTGATGGTCCACTCGGAGGGAAAGTTCTCGAATTATCGTCATATCTATTGCGCATGTTCATGCTCATTGCTACATGAATACTCTGCAAGGAAGTTATTTAATTTCTATATATTATTATTATTATTATTATTATTATTATTATTATTAGCTTAGCTACAACCCTAGTTTGGAAAGCTAGATGCTATAAGCCCAGGGGCTCCAACAGGGAAAAATAGCACAGTAAGGAAATGAAATAAGGAAATAGATAAACGATTTGAGAGATAATTAACAATTAATGAAATATTTTAAGAACAGTAACAACATCAAAACCGATATTTCTTATATAAACTATAAAAAAAATGTGTCAGCCTGTTCAACATAGAAACATTTGCTGCAAGTTTGAACTTTTGAAGTTCTATCAATTCAATTACCCGATTAGGGAGATCATTCCACAACTTGGTCACAGCTGGAATAAAACTCCTAGAATCCTGTGTAGTTTTGACCCCCATGAAGGATATGCTGTGTGCTCTCATTGGAAAATCCAAATATAATCAGATTATAAATTTGTTGAATTATATAATTTGCAGTGTGTCCTTTCATAGCGTACCGATTAATATTGACCTTCTGATGTATGCCTCTAAATTTATGTTCAACTGGCTTTCAGTACCCACTTTTAAGACTTTTATGTAGGTGCTCTAGAGTTAAGAACGCAGAGCAAGCTATACACGTAATGAACTGACACGCTGATTTTACCAAGATGGGCATGAACCGGCCAATTTTTATTGTGTATGGGTAAGAATGGCAAACCCGGCGAGAATAGCCTGATGTTTGTCTTGGCTTTTCAACATGTTCAACTTGACGGGGCAGATTAGGCAAGACTGGCGCTATTTCCCCCTCGAATCTGTAGTGTGTGTGTTTGAGGGGTGGGGTGGGCTAGCATGACGACGAAGGTGACCCACTTATTTTGACCCGTATTATACGGCCATTCCTCGTCACTTGATCGAAGTGCATAATCTTTCTGTGGTAGTCATTTCCAAATATTACTTTTGACTTTTGATTTAATTTAATAAATTTCGGGTTTGCAATTTGATTCTGATAATGGTTTTTATGTTTGTTTTGGGTTGAAGTTAGTTAATTTTAGTCTATAGTCGATGTCGTCTATTTTAGAATTGGTAGCTCACATAAATTCCTTTATAGTTACTTTTTTGTGTTGATAATTTATCGTCCATGTGTTGTGATAACGTCTGAACCTTTAAAAAGAACTGGTCACACTCTCAAATAAATCCCCATATAGATATTTGGTATGCATAATAGCTTTTTTTTCTGGCCCAATCAAACTTCTTATCGGGAAAATTGATGTCACAAAGTTGTTTGCATTGAATAATTCTAATTTGGAGTTTTTGGGAAATGGTGGCAGTTTTGTTTAAAATCCCCTTGCTAAAAGTTGCGCATTTTATATAAATGATTTTAAGAAGGTTGAATAAAAACTATTAGGAAGTTTAAATTGAATGTATGAAATCCTCTCAGATGTGGTAACGGCCTTATTTGTTTGGCCTAAACCAAAACCATTCCTTTTCTTATTGGGGCACCTTGAAATTTTCTAGGCATGATAGTATCGTCATTTTTACATTTATAATTTTTCTTTTTTTCTCAAATATCATCCTTTGGTATATTTATGATGGTGTTAATTCCATTTATGTATTGTCATCGATCTATAAAGTATATTTACTAAACATGCAATGTATTTGAATTTAATACACTTTGTGATTGATACTTTTTCAAACTGTCGAATATACATTAGTTGTTTGGTATGTTATCAAAGCCAATTGAGTTAATGAACATTCCTTACTAGATAGACAAGTTTTAAAAATTTTCCTTGTGCCAGAATTTATAAAAGATATAGTTTATTTTTCTGAAGACTTTTCTGACGTAAGAAATGTTGGTTCCCAAAGCACAGTGAGATGAAAATAGAAAGAAGAAATGTTTTCATTTTGATAATGGTGGGTGACAATTTGACGCAAGAAATCACCCAAGAGGCAAGGGCAAGACGCTTGCTTTTCTTCCTATTGGGAGAACTTGCTCTTCCTGATATATACAAATGCTGGCGGATGGTCTTTTCAAGTTTCATTTTGGAAAATTATTTTCGAATAAATATTCTTTAGTCCAGAGTTTTACATTAGACTAGTCCGAATGTTCAGTATTAAAGAGGAAAGTTTTCTCTTGAAATCTATTGCAGATTTAGATTTTTCCATGGTCAAATATGGCTGACGAAGTTTAGTAAATAAGTGAATAATTACTTTATGGAATATCTTGAGGAGCAGTCATATTTTAACCTAGAACTTTGTATTCAATTAAAACATGTTATATGACTTTTTCTGGTAAATTCCCTGTCTAAATGACTATAAATTTATTAATCTGATAGTTCATTTTATTCTAACTAAAACTGTATTCTAACTAGGAAATTCAGCCTATTTTAGCACATGCGAAAAATAATTCGTGACAATGATGCTGATTGAAGGAATGACTCTGGATTTCTGCTAGAATACAGTTCTCCCGATCTGGTATAATTTTCCTTGCATCGAATGACAGAGCTGATTATAAACCATTTTGAAGTTATAATTAGTGTGATAATCTCCCTTTGCTCGGATATTGCCCTGTCTGAAGGGGAGAAGAGATCATTAAAACATTATTTCTCCCTTGTTTTTTGCTATAGGAGAGGTCGAAACGGACTATTTTGCATAAGATAACAGACGTTATGTTGTGAATATAATTTAGATGCCACTAATTTATATTCATTGTCGAGTTTGTCGTTTGAAATTCTTTTGTTGGTTTCAAAAATATTTGACTTTGGAATTTAGGAAGTTAAGTTTTAAAGTTAAACAGTATTGGAATGTTAGTAGCCTATTTTGTTTGGAAATAGTTTTCTTGGAATAAAGTAATAATTGGTTATAACATTAACTAAGGTAAGTAAAAGCTTTTCGTAACAATTAATTAAAAAAAAAAAAAAGATTTCGGCGTCTAATAAATCGTTTCTGTATAGGCAAAGATTAGATTTAACATACTGTAATTTGAGTAACACTGGCTAATATGAAATTTTAAATGCATCTCGATAAAAAAAAGCTTTCTAGAGATAATTGTTTTTACGTTTAATTCTAGAAATACATAAAATTTATGGTGCTTGATCAGTGAATGTCAGATTTTATGAGCTAGAGGATTTTAAGAAGTTGAACACCACAATTAAAAGTGTACCCAAAACCTTGGTTGGAAACGCAAGATGCTATAGGCCCAATACAAGAGCTCCAACAAGGAAAATAGCCCAGTGAGGAAAGGAAACAAGGAAATGGATAAACTACAAGGGAAGTAATGAACAATTAAAAAATATATATTAAGAATCCTAATCGTTATTTTACCGCACATTTGACGGATGATTATCTTTCTCAGTATAGGAGTTATGTCACTTGAAACATTTATTTCATTTGATAATGATAAGGAAAAGCATGGCAGTGTTTTAAGTCATCTTTTCGTTGGATGCCAACCAGTGATCCATCACATCTTCCCTTAGGGTTTGAAAATTATTAGACTGTGATATTAATGCTGCACTTTTTTTTATAGGCTATTCATGAATGGCAGAGGCAAGGGACAGTAGCATTGCCCTATTAAGCAGGACAATGCCCTAGAGACTGACTATATATATTATATATATACATATATATATATAAATAAATATATACATATGTATATATATATATATATAGATAGATAGATAGATAGATATATACTATATTATATATGTGTGTGTGTGATCAGCGCCCAAGCCCCCTCTCCATCCAAGCTAGGACCAGGGAGGGCCAGGCAATGGCTGCTAATATCTCGCAGATAGACCTACAGGCTCCCCCAAACCCCCAACCTTACCTCTCAGTGATGGTGAGGTTGCAGCTGCCAAAGGAACCAATGATTTTGAGCGGGACTCGAACCCCAGTCTGGCGATCATCAATCAGGGACGTTACAAAATCGGCCACCATAACTTGATTTGTTATTATGACATTATTTAGCTTGAAGTATCAGTGCCTGTATCAAACTGACTCTTTAAACTGCCGCCTTAGGGCTAGGAAACTTTCCCCGTTCATTACTAGAACTTCAGGCCAACAATGGGTAAGATATCTTGTTTTCTCGTGTGTTAGAAGGCGTTCTTTTGAATACTGCTAAGTTGCCTCCACTTTATTGCTACGGAAAGTGGTATGAGAGAAAGTAGGCGCGGGAAAAAACATGAATATAACATTTTCTAAAAGCATGCAACATTTCGTTTTGGGCTTTTAGCGCAATTGTGAAATATCTACGAGACACTAATGAGAGTATTTGTATGCAAATGTTAATCCAATGGCAGTTTTCATAGGCCGATATGAATACTGTTCGGTAAATTTTACCTGGATTGATTTTTCGCTTCCATTTTTCTTTTGGGAGTAAGGTTGCTTTGCATGGGAGCCAATATGCAGTACATAAGCCTTTCTTTTCTGGGAAACCAGCGATGCCAGTAATAACGGGGATATATATTAAAATGTTTAATGCAATACGAGGAGCATTCTTTTGTTTCCCTTTGCTCTTGTTTGTCAATATATACAAATTTATGCCTTGGGTTTTTAAACCCAATAACATTTAAGTGATGATCTAAAAAAAGTAATTTTGAAGATTATATGACTAGTCTGCTTTATGATGAGAATTCTGAATCTTTAAATGGAATTTGTACAAACCAATTTTCTAAACTTGGAGGAATTCGGTTTATAGGGAAGTCATTTACAGTTGCCTAAAACAAGGATGTGTGGGCAATTGTGCACTTCTAAGCAACAGAAAAAACTGAACTCATTTTTACTGAGAAGGTATTATTCAAATAGATTTTCAATTAGAATTTAATATGTAGATATCTATCTATCTATCTATATCTATCTCAGTGAGTAATTATATATATATATATATATATATATATATATATATATATATATATATATACAGTATATATATATATATATATATATATATATATATATATATATATATATATATACAGTATATATATATGTAATGTATATATACAATATGTATATTTATATATATACATACACATATATTATTACTTGCTAAGCTACAACCCTAGTTGGAAATGCATGATGCTATTAGCTCAGGGGCCCCGAAATGGAAAATAGCCCAGTGAGAAAACGAAACAAGGAAAAACAAAATGTTTTAAGAAAAGTAATATTAGAATAAATATTTCCTATATAAACTATAAGAACTTTAATAACAAAAGAGGAAGAGAAATTAGATCGAATAGTGTACCCGGGTGTACCCTCAAGCAAGAGAACTCTAACCCAAGATAGTGGAAAACCATGGTACAGAGGCTATGGCACTACCCAAACTAGAGAACAATGATTCGATTTTGGAGTGTTCTTCTCCTAGAGCTGCTTACCATAGCTAAAAAGTCTCTTCTACCCTTACCAAGAGAAAAGTAGCCACTGAACAATTACAGTGAAGTAGTTAACCCCTTGGGTGAAGAAGAATTGTTTGATGATGTCAATGTTGTCAGGTGTATGAGGACAGAGGAGAATCTGTAAAGAATAGGCCAGACTATTCGGCGTATGTATTGGCAAAGGGAAAGTGAACCGTAACCAGAGAGGGGGATCCAGTGTAATACTGTCTGACCAGTCAAAGAACCCCATAACGTTCTAGCGGTAGTATCTCAACGGGTGGCTGGTGCCTTGGCCAACCTACTATTTGTATTTATAGATAAATATATGAATAAATTCATAGATATACATGCGTACATAGATGACGACAGCCAGGAAAAAATACTTCTAAAGCAGCAGTTATAATCGTTGCTAACGTGACACTATTGCTTAAAAATTATCAATGGTCTGATATACGGATAAGCCATATCCTATGGCAGACGAACGCTGATTAGCGGATTATGAAAACGAAATGCCCCAGTAGGTGTATGTGTAGTCTTTCTCTTAAGGGCTACATGTAATCGTTTGAAGGAGGACTATTGCGAAGATGGTTTGCAAGCAGCTTGACCTAAAGATAAGTATCTTGGTGAGTGCGAATGGCGTTTGATAGAAATATGCTGTGTCTCAGAGTAGAGAGAGACTCTTGTGAAAGTTTAAGGATCTCATGGCGGAAGGAAATCTCCCTTTATGACGCATGGGATTTTTCTTAGGTAAATAGCTACAACACTATTACTTTTGTTTTATAGTAGAATATGAATTTCATTATCGGCCCTGTGCATTTTAAAGATTAATGAATGGTTGGAAGCATGGGGATTGTAGTCCCATACAGTTCCTGTTCTTACAGAAATTTAAACACAAATAAAATGTTAAATCTTGATGTTATGAAACTAAATTAAAATCTCAAGTCTTGAACTTATGAATGTATATGTGGTACAGAAGAGAGGAAAATGTATGATCGTTGATTTGTTTGAAGATAGAGCTTGATATCATAGATAAGGTAAGCATGTAGCGTGAGATGTTTTAGCCATGGGTAAAGATTGATTGTGGCTACTAAAAGGCTTTATATTTCCAATTCCTCACTTAATCATTAAAAATCATTTAATGCTCTCTGGTATTAAAACTGTCACAGACATTTTTAGAAACGCAAAAATTTGAAAAAGAGGGTTTGGGAGATTTAATCTCTACTGATGGAGAGACTAGTAGGAATTATATTTGAAAAGAGCTTAGTGTTGGAATAGCATGGTTTTCAATTCATAAGTTTTGAAAAAGGAAGATATCGAGATAAAATAGATTATGTATTTTCTGCTGTGTACAATTGCAGGTTGTGTTTTAGAAATTGCAACTCAAGCTCGCCGCCTGCAGTAGTCAATCCTATGCAATATGGATGGTCTATGTTAAAAAAGAAATTTAAGCCGATCATGTTTCCTATTCCAGTCGCAGCTTATCCTGTACAGTTGTGCTTCAACACGTTCATTTTCCACCAGTGAAAATAATTGCATATTTACTCAGACGCCTTGTTCCAATTCGGCCATTGTAGTGCTGGATCAGACTAACACAACACAAGATGGGGTTGATAATGGTGTACGTAAGATATTGTTCATATTATTGTATTTGAAAATGAGTTGAATTGATAGTTAAACCCTCCTTTACATACAAATAGGGTTGTGGTAATGTATTAGAAAAGACCCTGTTGTTCTACCCGATAGTTTCCTATCGTACCCACAACCACACTTAACTTTTGATTTGGGTTTTTGGGGAGCGAATAGGTCTACTTACTGAATTATTAGCAGCCATTGCACAGCGCTCCCTGGTCCTAGCCTGGTTTGAGAGGGTTTAGGCACTAATATGTGCATATGGTCAGTTTCCCTAGAGAATCATGTTGAGCCTTTCTTTGCTGCTCATAAGGAACCTTTAAATCTTTAAACCTTTAATTGCTGTGTATTTCATGGATTTAAGCTCCTGACAACCTGAACGCACGCACGCACGCACTCGTGTTTTGATAAAGGGGAGAAGGGTCGTCAGCTGGCGAAAGAGGACGTACTGGCTGGATCAAAGGACTAGGTTTTTTTTTTTAGAAAAAAAGGGTGATATGTGTGTGAGAGAGAGAGAGAGAGAGAGAGAGAGAGAGAGAGAGAGAGAGAGAGAGAGAGAGAGAGAGAGAGAGAGTCTTCCATGAATACATCTATTTGAACAAATTTCTGCGCGCATGTCTTATTACATATTTAGTGTACCCCTTCTAATTGATTGTGTAACCTCTGTTGTTATTCTCACTTGTCATTTTCTTTTATTTATAGGTACAAGATTGATTCAAATTACTTGTGTCCGAATTTTTACCTCTCTGTCCCAATTCAAGCTTTAGAGATCAGCAATTCGGTTGATTTTATTTATAACTTTGAATGAATTACCTGAAGGTGACATTATTAGCTGAAATGTAATCAGTATCTAGATAGCCACAATGTTAAAAAAAAAAAAACCATAATTTTAATCGGAAAATCGCCGTAAAAATACACTGTTCTTAACCGTATTTCAGTAAAATACAGGCGACCGTAATTTTACCTTACTTTATTATTATATTTTACGAGTTCGTGACCGTAATATCACTCCTTTACGTCAATATATCCGTTTTAAAACGGTAAAAATCCTGGAATAGATGTTGCCAAACATTTACCGTATTTTTAATGCAACTTTTTAACAGTGCAGGTGAGGGAGTAAATCAAACACTTTCAACACTTTTTTTATCGGAAATAATAATCACTTAGTGGCTCAGGTCACAAAACTATAGAATTAAACTTTAAGCAGTTGAATTGGTGCAAGGTCATCAGACTCATTTCTGGATACAGACAAGTTCTTATTATTGATCGTTTTACATGCAATTGATTAGTCTCCTTTGGAAGAGTAGAATATTCCAGTGATCCAGGACTAATTAATGAATATCGGATTAATGTTAGCGCCTTTCTGTCAGCCACCATAAGTTTTTTTTTTTTTTTTTTTTTTTTTTTTTTTTTTTTTTTATAATGAATTTTAATGCCGTGGAATATTTCCCGACATACACTGTTAAAAATTTGCTTTAAAAAAAAAAAACTTAATTTTTGACAACATTTATTCCAGGAGTTTTACAGTTTTAAAAACAGATATATTGACGATCACCAACCCGTAAAGAATAATAACAAAGTAAGGTAAAATTACGGTCGCCTGTATTTTACTGAAATACGGTTGAGAGCAGTATTTTTTTACGGAGAATTTCCTATTAAAATTAGGGTTTTTTTTTTCTAACTGTAGTGTTTTACGGTGGTGGTGGTCAAGACAATCAATAATAACTAAAAAGATTGTTGACAATATATTCAAAATTTTCATTGTAATTATTCCTGTTCCCTTGATATTGTTTATTATCGAGAAGGCTCGATACTAAAATATTTTAAATGTTACCACTTAAAATCCAATCATATCGTGACCGATGAACTTAGAAATGTTCATTCGCACTGAATTTTACGAAAATGGCATTAACCTTTGAACTTTTACTATTTTATGTATCACACATCAAGAATTTTATTCGCCGAATTCATATATATTTTATTAGTTTATTTGAAAAAAAGATTAGTTGAATGTATCGAATATATTTTTCTTTATTTTTAAAAGGCAAGGAAGCCCATTTATCAAATTCATGGTAACTAGTTACCTGAGAGGAATCTTTACTAGAAATAGCTACGTTGATTCTCTGAATTTCTCTTTGACGGCATGCTGTCAATCCACGAGGAAAAGATAAACAAAGTCCATTGATAAAGTAATGTTTGAACGGTTCTTCCGAGGCTCTAACAATAATAGAAGCCATTTTGTAGTTTCTAAAAGTTACGCCAAATCATAACTTACAATGTTATTCTCTTCTCGTTGTTTTTCCCGCGCCTACTTTCTCTCATAGCACTTTCTGTAGTAAAAAAGTGGAGGCACCTTAGCAGTATTCAAAAGAACGCCTTCTAACCCCCGGGATATAACCATTGTTGGCCTGAAGTTCTAGTAATGAACGGGGAACTTATCCTCATCCTAAAGTGGCAATTTAAAGATTCAGTGTGATAAAGGCACTGATACTTCAAGCTGAATAATGTAGCAAATCCGGCATGTCATAATGACACATTAAGTTGTGGTGGCCTAATTGGTAAAGTCCCTGACTGATGATCGCCAGACTGGGGTTCGAGTTCCGCTCAAACTCGTTAGTTCTTAAGTAACACTCAGCTCTAAGAATTTCGTATTTTAATGATAATTTAGGAGTTCTGATTTATCAACTAATTTATACCAAACATTTGCTGTTTTTTATTATTGGGAATTTGCTATAATGTGAATTGCTGCAAAAAAGGCTTTTATTTAAACGAAATCCGTTTCGTTGTGGAGACATTCTTACTTTTTTAAATTCAATTTGAAACCTGTGTCACTATCTAGTTTGCAAACTCTATAATATGATTTTAAATAGGATCTTAATAACAAATAACTTAAAAAATATATATCTTGTGTGAGGAAATTCTTTCTTTTGATTGACTTGTATTCCTTTTTTCTAGCTGTCTTTATATCACTGAAAATGTAGGTCTTCAAAATTAATCCTTTAATTATATCTATAGAATATAGAAATGTCCGTGAGCACCTGACTTTTACAATGTACCCCAACTGCGTAATTAATTAGTTAATTTCCCAAGGAATTCAGTGTTCATCTCCCCCTAACGGTGGACCAAAATATATGTAAAGTAATTAAATCAAAGACTCGTACATTTACATTGTGAAGTGCCACTAATCAATAAGTAAGGACAAGTCTTAGATTTTCAATTTGTTTGTCGTGTGAAATGTAAGAAAAAAAAAAAACAGTAAGGTTTGGGGTGAAATGTTTCACATGTAAGAAAAAAAATGACGCATCACATTACCTAAATAAATGTTTGTTTTTTCAGGACATGCTAGAAGTTGACTTCATTATGACGATGCGTAATCCCAGAATTATAATGTATGCGTAATCCGACGATTATACTGTAATGTATGCGTAATCATGAGATTTTAATGTATGCGTGACCTAAAAATTATAATGTAGGGTCCTGGAAACTAGGTGCTTGACCCAATTGCAAAAGGTTAATATTAGGTCCAAACTCTTCATGTAGGGATTTAACGTCTCTCTTATTATTATTATTATTATTATTATTATTACTTGCTAGACTACAACCCTAGTTGGAAAAGCAGGATACTATAAGCCCTGGGGCTCCAACAGGGAAAATAGCCCAGTGAGGAAAGGAAACATGGAAAAATAAAATATTCAAAGAACAGTAACAACATTAAAATAAATATTTCTAATATAAACAATAAAAACTTTAACAAAACAAGAGGAAGAGAAATCATAAAGAACAGTGTGCCCGAGTGTACCCTCAACCAAGAGATCTCTAACCAAAGACAGTAGAAGACCATGGTACAGAGGCTATGGCACTACCCAAGAATAGAGAACAATGGTTTGATTTTGGAGTGTCCTCCTAGAAGAGCTGCTTACCATAGCTTAAGAGTATCTTCTACCCTTACCAAGAGCAAAGGGGCCACTGAACGATTACAGTGCAGTAGTTAACCCCCTGAGAGAAAAAAAATTGTTTGGTGATCTTTGTGTTGTCAGGTATATAAGGACATGTAAAGAATAGGCCAGATTATTCTGTGTATGTGTAGGCGAAAGGAAAATGAACCGTAACCAGAGAGAATGATCCAATGTACAATAGTACCGTCTGGCCAGGCAAAGGACCTATAACTCTCTAGCGGTATTATTTCAACGGTTCAAGTACATTGTCAATTTCCAAAGAAAAACAAGTATTACCTTTGTATATATTATTTCTCTCTCTCTCTCTCTCTCTCTCTCTCTCTCTCTCTCTCTCTCTCTCTCTCTCTCTCTCTCTCTCTCTCTCTCTCTTTCTATATATATATATATATATATATATATATATATATATATATATATATATATATATATATATATATTTATATATATATAGTTGCTTGTTCATAAACATTGTATTTTCGTCTTTAGACTTCTCCATTGTATGTAGTAAATTAGTTATATATATATATATATATATATATATATATATATATATATATATATATATATATCTGCTCTATATAATATAGAGCAAGCCAAATGGCATTGTCATCCGTACAAGTCCTCGTCCCTAGAGTATGGGGAAAGAGTGGGAAGGGTTAACTGCGTGTGTGTGCATATTAATCTAAACTTTAAGCGGTCATTTTGACAGCTCGCGTACACTAGTGTGTAAATGTATTTACATACACACATGCACACACACACACACATATATATATATATATTTATTTATATATACTGTGTATTTACGTATCTATATATATATGTGTGTGTATATATACATATAAATTATGTATTTCTTTATTTATTCATTTAGGCCTACTTATATATATGACTGCATTCACAAACATAATTATTAGTTTTAAAATTAAGAATTTCAGGTAGTTATATTAGCAAAATCGATGAATGATAAAGCTATGTTAAAACATTGCAAAATGCCGTTTATTCAAAATGAAAAGTTTTTCAATGCAGTAATTGGAACATAGGTGAAAGAACTTTTGAGTGGTTCATTACTTTTGCAAGGATTCTTTTGGTCGCTACGAATTTCCTTTCAAACTAGTTTGAGAGTCCATACTCAGTAAGACGTGAGCATAGTGACTATCATCTAATTAGGCAACTTTTTTCCATCTCATGATCACAGTCATCTTCCCTGTATAAATAAAGAGCAAGTGTTCGAAACTATATATACAGTATATTTATATGTGTATATATATGTGTGTGTGTATGTAGATATGTATATATATACATACATACATACATATATATGCATATATATGTATATGTGTGTATATATATATATATATATATATATATATATATATATATATATATATATATATATATATATATATATATATATATATATAATCAACCATTATCCTCTTCATTATCTCAGGATCTCTGAATTTTGAGAATTTCACCTTTTATTTTTCAACATTTTAATTTTTAGAATTTTTAATTTAGAATGTAATCTCAACATAATTAATCATATATTGAGGCTGATGTATAAAAGGAATTGTAAGATTATGGAAATCAGCAATCACTTGATAAAGACAAAGTTTTGTCGAAACAGTGCTGTAGTGAATAAAGTATGAAGAAAAGAAATTATCACCGTTCATTAAACCAAAGGATAACGTCTGAAAACTTGAAGAAGCTGAGTATATAGGAAGATTCCTGAAGGAAAGACATTGACGCCACTAAGGCTATCGCCTTTAATGAAAATAATATATATATATATATATATATATATATATATATATATATATATATATATATATATATATATATATATATTTCTTTATCTTTCCTGTCACGCTTAAGGGGAGAGGTAATAGTCTCCCGCTGGTAAGAGGGGTTACCTCGGGAGGTACGCTCGGAAGCCACACACCCTCAAATTTCCGAATCAACTGGTTGTAGTTAGAGAAGGGAGAGTGGGTGGAAAGGGTTGAATCTGTTTATGCGTGCGTGTGTGCATATCTATCTACATATTTAGACGTCATTTTTGGCGAAGTCGCATACACTAGTAAGTAATATTCCGAAAATATCATTTGACGAAGTCGCATACACTAGTAAGTAATATTCCGAAAATATCAGACACTATAGAGTCTCATATTTCCGTGGTTAAAGAATTGGATCATCGAAAATCAAATCTTTCGATCAAAGGCAATCAAGCCAAGGAAAATGGAAGGCCTGGCCAGATGGCATCTGCCAAACATAGCTATGAAATGGTAGCTGACCTTTAAGCAGCCCCTCACTGCAGTAACGTGTCAGGAATTAAGTTGGGTTTTCTGACATTCCGGTTCAAGAAAAAGTTTAGCCAGACTTTAACTGTCTAAAGTTTCCTAATTCTCTCCCTGGCTTCTAGTATGCTTTTAGGTTAGATCCCAAGAGCCACTTCATATGATGCTGCTGAAGTTGTTGACTGTTTCTGACAGAATATTCTTGTTGCAAACCAGTGTTTATTATCATATTTACATCAGAACTTTTATTTTTACAGATACTGGAATTTAGATTTAATGTAGATAGAAGGGGCGTGTTGATTTCTAACTTTTGCGGAAATTTGAGATTAAAGGAAATTCTTGACCAATATCAGCATGTTATTAGACCAAAATATTCATGTGGAGAGAAATAATTACTTTATATTAATTTTAAAAGTTATTCCGTCATCTACTTACATTTTCCTTCATGGTATTTATGTAGGTCTTGTTGTGTTGCGTACTTTCTAATTATTATTATTAGAAATCTGGAAGTCAACTTACCCACTTTTATGAAGGATTTTGAAAAATTTGGCTTGTATTTTTTCTTCGATGCCATAAGATTACATTGGAAGGTGTTTTAAGTAACAAATGTTTGAGGTTGGAAAATGGGACCTAAACATTTTTGTTTGGAAAACAAACAATTTTCCATTACTACATTAGGTAGTGGGGGCCTGTGTGGTAACGTCCCTGACTTGTGATCCCCAGACTGGGGTTAGAGTCCCCCTCAAACTCGTTAGTTCCTTTAGTGTGGCTGCAACCTTATCATCCTTGTGAGCTAAGAATTTTAGGTTTAGGGAAGCCTATAGTTCCATCTGCTGAGTCATCAGTAGCTATTGCTTGGCTCTCTCTGGTCCCAGCTTAGATGGAGAGGGCTTGGGCTCTTATCATAATTATATATGGTGAGTCTCTAGGGCTTCGTCCTGTTTGCTAGGGCAATGCCACTGTCCCTTGTCTCTGCCATTCATGAGCAGCTTTAAAACTTTAAACAAGAACTTATCCGTAATTTATAGAGTTGTATTATCCTGAGGCCCATCCTACATCAGCATTGGTTAATATGCGTGGTTAAGTATCGATCTTACTAGGTGTTTCCGTCTAAATCAGATGTTACGAACAAAGCTTACTGACGGGTAGCCCAAAATTGATCGCCACTGATAATTATTAATACTTGACTATCAGGTACAGTTGGTTTCATTAATTCCGGTACACTTTACGGGAAGCCAAAGTGATGTATGACAGCTTTACATTGTAGCAGGTAACGCTGTGCTTAGCAAAAGACAAACTGTTGGCAGTGCTACCTGTAAAACAGTCGCTGAGCTTGTAAAAGTAATTTTATTAATTTTACGAAGAAACCAAAGCTCTTTACTTGTTATAAAATCAGGGGAGTCATTGTTTAGGCTACTACATCTAAGATATTACCAGGTTTGTGAGTAGCCTAACCTATGATTTGCTCACAGCCTGATTCAGAGGCAAATTTCAAAGCTCTTAAGCCTTGTAAATCAGTAAGAAAACAAAATTTAACCACTCACCATGACCAGTATTGATATCGCCAAAAAGCACAAAAGAGACCATTCTATTATCTTGTATCTTATCCATAGTGATAAGTACATACATACATACATATACCAAGGCACTTCCCCAAATTTTGGGGGGTAGCCGGCATCAACAAATGAAACAAAAACAAAAAAGGGGACCTCTACTCTCTACGTTCCTCCCAGCCTCACAAGGAACTCAACCGAGTTCAGCTGGTACTGCTAGGGTGCCACAGCCCACCCTCCCCCGTTATCCTCCACAGATGAAGCTTCATAATGCTGAATCCCCTACTGCTGCTACCTCCGCGGTCATCTAAGGCATCGGAGGAAGCAGCTGGGCCTACCGGAACTGCGTCACAATCGCTCGCCATTCATTCCTATTTCTAGCACGCTCTCTTGCCTCTCTCACATCTATCCTCCTATCACCCAGAGCTTCCTTCACTCCATCCATCCACCCACCCAAACCTTGGCCTTCCTCTTGTACTTCTCCCATCAACTCTTGCATTCATCACCTTCTTTAGCTGACAGCCATTTTCCATTCTCTCAACATGGCCAAACCACCTCACCACATTCATATCCACTCTAGCTGCTAACTCATTTCTTACACCCGTTCTCACTCTCACCATTTCGTTCCTAACCCTATCTACGCGAGATACACCAGCCATACTCCTTAGACACTTCATCTCAAACACATTCAATTTCTGTCTCTCCGTCACTTTCATTCCCCACAACTCTGATCCATACATCACAGTTGGTACAATCACTTTCTCATATAGAACTCTCTTTACATTCATGCCCAACCCTCTATTTTTTACTACTCCCTTAACTGCCCCCCAACACTTTGCAACCTTCATTCACTCTCTGACGTACATCTGCTAATCGAATGTAGAATCATCCAGGTGGTTATGTCTGCCACAAACATTTGTGACCTGAATCTCATGGCAACCGCATTCATAACAAGATACTCCATCATATTATGTACAGTCATTCCCTTTGCCCGGGGAATGGCATCCTGTTTCAAAATTATGGATTTTTTTTAAACCTGTTATGAGTATTTCTGACAAGTGCTTCGTTTAAGAAGCTCAGGTTGCTGAGCACATTAGAATATAATGCTATCAGGAGGTAACTTAAAGGTCGCTAATATTGCCATGTAGTCCACAAACATTATAATACGTTAAACGACACTAATGAATTTAGGACTTATTGGTCCTGGATTTTGCTCAATATATCCAGACAATACGAATTGAAAACAAAAGAAAATTTGTATTATTCTTGAAAACAAACTTAACGATAATGATTTCAAATATAACATACACGACTATATAAAGAGAAAATTAGTATGTAAGTCATAGGCAAAATACAAATTATTCGATAAAATTGGTCAACATTGCAGACCCGACACCATCCGAGACTTAGTAACCTTCAGGATTCCCACTTCTAGTGAAGAAAGGACAAAAAACGATGGTTTTGAAAATGAATAATTCGGAAGATAAAGGAACAGATGAACGAAAAGCAACATCTGGAAAAATCGCCAGGCATTCAAGGCCCTCCTAGAAGCCTGCCCAACCAACCGTTTAAGAAAATATGAAGAAAAAACATAAAATTGTATGCTTGAGAGTACCCTAAGAAAGAAAACTCTAACTCAAGACAGTGGATACCATGGTACAGGAGCAATGACACTAGCCAAGAAGGGATCATTAGTTTGATTTTAGATTGTCCTAGAGGAACTGCTTACCGTAGCTAAAGAGTGTCTTCTACCCATACCACATGGAAAATAGCTACTGAACAATTAAAGTAATTAATCGCTTGCGTGAAGAAGATTAGTTTGGTCTTCTTACTGTTATCAGGTGTAGGAGGAAAGAGGAGAATGTCCAAAGAATTTCCTAGAATATTCGGTGTGTGAGTAGGCCAAGGCATATTAAACCGTAACCAGAGAGGAATTCATTATTGTATTATCTGGCCACTCAAAGGAGCCAAGAACTCTCTACCTCTAGTATCTCAACGGGTGATTGGTAATTTGGTCAACATACACGCTGCAGTAGTAGGTGAAGCAGAAGGTAGCACAATTATATTATAATATTTTATAGCAGAAAGAAGCATAACACTTGAAAATAAACTGAAAATAAACGTGTGAATAAACTCATTAATAATAAATTTTAATATATGTCTCTAAGTTCTTAAAACAATCAATATCTAATAAAAAGATGAAAAGTAAAAATTTACATATAATAGAAAAAAATGTAACACGAGATACTGTTCTAGTTGTATATGAGACAGGTATGTAGATTCATCATCATTGTGTATGCTGATGACATGATTCAATTACGGGGCAGAAAAGCAGGCGAAAATATTTTTTTTTTAGAAATGCGTTTATTGGTATATATTTTTCCCCGGTGTTGCCCGATGAAAAAAAAAAACAAATTGCAAAACAGAACAATCAGTCTTTGTGGAATTAAGGAAAATGTGTAAACGAGATAATCCAGTTAATATTTTTATAAATTGCAAAGCGAAGTACAGTAGAAGGAAAGGAAATAGCCCTTGGTGAAAATAGGTATTATAAAAGCCGATTAGATACAAATATACAATTTTTTTTTTTAACTTTAAGCCTTTTATCTCGAATCATTTGTTGTGGGTTTTGTAGCCACACTCTCTAATAGCATGGAATTAGTTGAATATATATGTATATATACAGTATATATATGCATGTGTGTATATATTTACATATATATATGTATATATATATATATATATATATATATATATATAATCGTGTGTGTGTGTGTGTGTGTGTGTACACGCGCACTTGCTCGTCTTTGATACATCTCAAGAATTGAATTTAGGTGTAAATGACAATGAAACCAAAATAAAGACGGGTAAACCGAATTTCTGTGGTCCGCCACAATCTTGGTCTCTGGGGAATTTGTAATGCGAAGCTACGAAGCTATGAGAATGAGTTATGTAAATGCTGGAGATAATTAACAATTCTTAGCGTAGTTTAGCTTGATGGTCCTGTGATTAATGGAGGTCAAGATTAAAATTACTTTGATTCTTATTATCGTGTCCAGATAATTTTTGTTGTTTTACAAAAGGTTTCTGTACGATCTTGTCAATATATAGCGATCATCAACATTTTGGTCATTCTGTCATACTAGTGTACGTGACCCGTCAATAATGGCGGATAAAGATACACATACACACAAACAAACACATAAACACACACAGAAATTCAAACCTATATCACCCGTTCCTCCCGTCCCGATTGATGGGCAGATACCGAGTAGTTATACGTTTGGCAATGCCGCTGAGCGTGACGGGATATATATATATATATATATATATATATATATATATATATATATATATATATATATATATGTGTGTGTGTGTGTGTGTATATATATATATACTGTATATATATATATATATATATATATATATATATATTATATATGTATATATATACATATATGTATGTATATGTGTATATATATGTATGTATATATGTATGTGCATATATATGTATGTATGTATGTATGTATGTATGTATGTGTGTATGCTTTGATATAGCCAGACACTCTATTATATAGGGAAGATGTGTGCGATAATACTGGAACACTAATTCGTAACTTTTTTTTTTTTTGACATTAATTCGTGATTCTCGGTTCTTTTTTTCGCTCGGATTATTTTAGTCATATGAAATATCCACTTTTTTCCGACTATATTTGATTTTGTAGTGGCCTGATACGTTTTAGACACTGGATTCGGCTTGTTCCACAACCCGGTGTCCATTGATAATATATCAGTCTACGGTTTTAAGATCATATTCAGAATAATCAGTAACTTTGAAGCTTTCAACGTTGGTATTCAAAGACCTAGACTTCCTTGCTTGTAATATTATAAATACTTAAGAAATAAATTAAGTTTAAATTCCGCTCATAAATGGCAGAGGTAAGAGACTGTTAATTCCGTTGGTTGCCGGACGATACCCTAGAGACTGACCATATATACATATGATCAAGGCCAACGCCCCCTCTCCGCCCAAGCTAGGTGGACCAGGGGGTTAAGAAATGGCTGTTGATGACTCACCAGGTAGACTTTCTAGCTCACAAGGATGGTTGGGTTACTTACACTACAAGAAACTATTGAGCTTGAGTGGGACTCGAACCCCAGTCAGGCAGATCGCCAGGCAGGGACGTTTGCAGTAGGCCATTACAACCCTTTGCTGATGTCTTTCTTGATGTTACAATACATGTTATAGGAACAGGTTGCCATGTTGATAAGAGGCCTTACCAATCTTTATTGTTTCGTATGCCTTGAGATTCCTATATAGGCTAATGAAGTGCATTTAGCCCTTCAGTACTAATTTGTATTACCGTTCCAGTTCCAAGTAAATATTTCTGAAATGAAATTTATCATTTTTATTAAGCTAAGAAGAGAAAAATGTAAGAAATATACTCTTCATATTCACGACACCTGTGTATTGTTATGATCATCA
>NC_090725.1:101315476-101342976 GCF_036898095.1 Palaemon carinicauda | reverse complement strand
TATATATATATATATATATATATATATATATATATACACTAGTTAAAAATAAATTTTCCGTTATCATATGATAAATGAATTAACCCCATCCACGGGAAAGGGAAATTTATTCTAAGCTTTCAGAAGGACATCTCTCGTACTATTCAGAAAATAAATGGTCATAAATTTTAAAAAGAGAAAACAAAAAATATAAGAAATAAAAAGTAGATTGTTTCACGATAAGTATAAATTTAACCATATTCTGTAAGTATGTCAGCCTGTTCACTCGAAAATCATTTAAGCCTAATTTGAAATTCAGAAGTTCTACTAATTTAACTATTTAATTGGGAAGGTTATTGGAATGAAACTCTTAGATTATTGCGTAAAAATGTTCCTCTTCCTTAATTAGTTCAAGCTTTTTATCACCTTTCACTTTACATGTTTGTAACGTCGATCCTTGTTAGCCACTATGAAGTTAATTATTTTGATTTCAATCTTTTTATGTAAAAAGTTTCTTTGTACCACAACAACATTAATTAAATCTTCAAAAGCAGAATAGGTCATAATCTAAATTGAACTAATTTATTTTTAACCAAATTCCGTTATCTTCTAACACTATAATTGTAACCTTAAAGTCATGTTTAGGCCTATTATATGTCCATTGGGTTTAAAACTTCCATTAGTATAGTTTGAAATAGTCAATTAGTTATTGCGTTATGCATAAAATACACCAATGATTTTTATAACACTACAAGTGAGTCATTTATAGAACCTCTGACACATCTAATTTATTCAGAACTATGAAAAGGTAATCTCTGGCTCGACGCCTTTCGAGATTATATTGCCATAGGAAGTTACATTTATTTTGTGAAGAAACTTTCGTATTATGCACAGGCTGATAAAAATCATAGATAACGTTTTGAAATACAAGACTCCATTAATATCATTATTATTATTACTAGCCAAGCTAGAACGCTATTTGGAAAATCAACATGCTATAGGAACGAGGTCTTCAAGGAAAGTAGCCCAGTGAGAAAGGGAAATAGATAAAGGATATAGGCTATAAGAAGTATTTAATAACGATATATGATATCTCAAAATCAGTAAAAACGATAAAATAGATGTGTCATATACAAACAGTTAAGAGAGAAAAGTGTGCCTGAGTGTACCTTCATTCAAGAGAGCATACCGTTATCTCTTGTATTAGACATAGGTTCAAGAAACACTCAACAAAGATCTAATCATGGTCATCTCTCTCTCTCTCTCTCTCTCTCTCTCTCTCTCTCTCTCTCTCCCCCCTAATATTTTCGATAGCACATCTACCTGGCACTTCCATGGAACCGTCTCAGACCAGACGAGGGAGAGCAGATGGGCGTGTTCCTAAAAATTGAGATTGCCTCTGTTCGTCTGAGCAGCAAATTAGCTACCAAGTGAGAAGCGGCCCGTGAGTAACTATCTTCCTATGCCATGAAATCGACGAGGTGTATATATATATATATATATATATATATATATATATATATATATATATATATATATACCTCGTCGATTTCATGGCATAGGAAGATAGTATATATATATATATATATATATATATATATATTTATATAAACCACTATGGCATTTAATACCGAATTCTACCTTTGGGAATGTATACCAATGGAAACTCATTTATGATAAATGCTTCTGGCTGGGGAGGGATTCATACCTATGTCCTGAGTCAAAACAATGCCTGGAGGGACGTCTTTACCAATCAAGCTATCAATTAGTAATAATGATACATCTTCACACACACACACACACACACACATATATATATATATATATATATATATATATATATATATATATATATATATATACAGTATATACAGTATATATATATATATATATATATATATATATATATATATATATATATATTTATATATATATGTATATATATATGTATGTATATATATATATATATATATATATATATATATATATATATATATATAATGGTATATGCACATACTATTATACGAATGCAGTCAAAGATGACAGAAGTAAAGGAGAAGATCGAGATGTTGACGGCTTTATTGAGAGGCAAAACTGCAAGCTTTGACCTAGTGGCCTTAGTGCAGTTTCGAACAGCTCCATCGGGTCCAGTTTTCCGAGTTCTCAAGAAGGATTTCCGGCTGGATTTGTGTTTGCGGGTACACGATATGGGGTTGTGGGTACGAATGTTATTGTCTACCGAGATAGAGGGGTAAATTGGTTAATTCCACATCAAATCAATAGGACCGAATTATGCATTGATTAGTATAGCATCATTTAATGCAATACCACAATCCGAGCTTGTACTTTATTACATGCCAGATACTGTAAATAACTTATTGTAATTCATCTTGAAAATAACAAATCAGTAAGATTTTCTCTCTCTCTCTCTCTCTCTCTCTCTCTCTCTCTCTCTCTCTCTCTCTCTCTCTCTCTCTCTCTCTCTCTCTCTCTCTCAATAATTTTCCTAAAATTAACATGGTCAATATCTTATAGTTCATGAAGAAATACTAAGATATTGGTAATGGGCCGGGTCAACTGGAGTTTCAGGACGCATGGAGGAATAACCAACTCTAGTATTTACAGTTTATCTCTTAAAAATCCATAATGTATCATTTATCTTTATATAAAAGATACACTTCGATCTAAATTATGCAGGTAAAAATTATGACGTACCTATGTATGAAGCATAAGGCTAACATGTATACAAAGTATGCGTATATATATATATATATATATATATATATATATATATATATATATATATATATATATATATATATATATATATATATATATATATTTATGTATATATATATATATATATGTATGTATAGATATCTCTCTCTCTCTCTCTCTCTCTCTCTCTCTCTCTCTCTCTCTCTCTCTCTCTCTCTCTCTCTCTCTCTCTATATATATATATATATATATATATATATATATATAAATGTGCGTATGAAACACCTTTTCACCTCACCTTTCTCCTCAGCGCCACCAGCACAAATCCTACCACGAACCCTTCTTCAGGAAACTGGACCCGTTGGAACTCCGGGGCTGTTCATTTAACCTGAGTAATTATGAAGGGATCATTTATATGACGGATTGCGATTTTTGGCTCCGAATATTATAGTTATCTTTCATTCATCTGCATTTTTCCCCTGTTAGTTTATCTCCCAGTTTCACACCCTGCTCTATGATGGCCCCCTTTCAGAAACACTAGAATGACTAGATGCTATAGCATTTCCGGTTTTGTTCCGGAATAGTATGGAAGTTTTACTGATTCTTTGCACCTTGAAAAAAAGATATTATTTCATGGTAACAGAAATATTGAATAAAGAACGTTAAAAGAGCGATTTTCTTTTTCGTAATAGAGCATTATGTTATCGCACCTGATCACTATTTTTTGAAATGTTAATGTTCCCTATATTCTCCTGAATTTGAGAAAACGCGTTATCTATAGGAAGTTTATTGTAAAGGACAGAATGAGGGTATCTTGTACTCTAGCTACCCCAGCGTATATTTTGAGCAATATATACTAAGGTAATTAAGGATTACTGTTGCCAGTGCACCTCCAACGATGCATAAAATATATCACTCAATTGTCCCCGTAGTGTTCCTTCAGGCCTTGGCTTTCTTTCTTCCTCCTAACTGTACAACATCGTTTAACTCTACTTCATAAAGCAGCAGTTTTACCTTTACACCAAGTGCTTCCCTAACCCCAGTACTTGCCCATATCGCCCAGATTCCATGGATAAAAATGGGTAAGCTTCCCTGCCTTGAAAAAATTCTATTTGGTCAAAGGCAAAAGGATCAGGAGAATTTGTGTGTTTGTTATAAATAACAATTTATTACTAGCAGTTTATAATGTGCATGATCATTATTTTTTTAATTAATGGTCTTCGTCCGTTGCTCCAGTTTCATCTTGTCTAAATGCATCTCGTTAGTATGACACTCTCTCTCTCTCTTTCTCTCTCTCTCTCTCTCTCTCTCTCTCTCTCTCTCTCTCTCTCTCTCTCTCTCTCTCTCTCTCTCTCTCCGATTGAAAAATTCGTTCTGTGTGGGTTAGGCAGACGGTAGCATGTAATCCTGTGTGGCAGAAGCTATATTGGTCATATTGAAATCTACAGTAGATTCCTTGATATATCCTGCGGAAAGAAATAGTTCCATCTAAAGTCGACTGGAGAGGCCACGGCAATTTTTGGTCTTCATATTTTTATCTGTCAGTGTAACCCCAAAAGCATATTATGATGCTGGCTTTGTTTAGAAAAAAAGATCAATAACAGCTTTTTTGTTCATGATTGAATGACCAAGTTATGCTCATTCCATTGACATTATTGCTCGATGGAGCCATTCATTCATTCAGTATCAAATTGGTAGTGAAGGATTCAGAGAAGGTCCTTTACCAACCTCAGCTCAGGTGAAGGAAATTTGAGGTATGATATGAACGTCAAGTTTGAGAGATTATTTAAAGTTTTCTGAAATCACCAAATCTCTTATATATCTCACGATATCGAATTTAAAGCAAACAAAATGCATAATAATGCGTGCAAAGATTTATATTTATCAACATTCCTTTAGGACCATTAATGGAAGTTTTCGCTACGTTTTAAAAGATTAGCTTGCTTTTTCATTATTGTTGCAAGCATATCTATGCATTTAGCTCTCGAGGAAAGCAATGCTTGGCTCGGCAATATAAATGCGAATAAATTGTTCTGTATTTAAATGCCAAACAAAACAACGGCTTTTGTATTCATTCCGCTAATGCTATTTTTTTTCGGTTTCCCCCATTTCTGTCCTCCTGAGATTACTCTTCCATGTCCCTTGCTTTGGCATTTCATAAAGGCTGGCATGAAGGACAAATGTCATTTGTTTTCAATGTGGCTTTGGGAAATGTTATTTAAAACTTACAGAGACTGAAACAGATGTTGCCACGCTCTCTTCCCATTTATTATTCTTTTTTTTTTTTTTTTTCTTTTTTTGTTATGAATGGAGTTACAGGAATTGCGTATTTTTATGTAAAATACTGTTGCTTCTTACTTCATACTTTTGTCTCTAGTGTTGGTACGGAAGACAAATAGGTATAGAAAATGTTGTCGTGAATACCATTACATCTCTTGGAGTTCCCATCCATTTCCCTTCAGTTTCACAGAGTAATGAGGCTATCTTGAAAAGCTTTCGTCTAACGACGCCATCATTATCAACTTTCTATTAATAAATGGAGAGCCGAGAATGAGGAAAGTATTTGACTCTGCGATCCATGAAACCCAAGGACAATGACGAATTTTGAATCCCGGGCAAATGATTAAATGCCTCACTTGGTCTGTGTGTCGTGTAAACAACGGTAAGATTTCCCTTTAATGAGAAATCTTTTACAGGTCGTTGAATGTGATGGATGATTTTCGTTAACAGGACATGGAGGTATAACGCCCCCCACTCACACACAAACACACGCACACACTCATACACACACATATATACACACACACACACACACATATATATATATATATATATATATATATATATATATGTACATATATATATATATATATATATATGTATATATATATATATATATATATATACATATATATATATATCTATACACATACATACATACATATATACTATATATATATATATATATATATATATATATATATATATATATATATATATATATATATGTATGTATGTATGTATGTATGCCCTTTCTGAGTGGGGATACCTTAACGTGAAGAAAGGGTTTGTGTATCGTCATGATCTGCAAAACTACTAGTTTAGGGCCACCCATACTATGTTGGTTTGCTGTGCGAGAAAACTGTCCAAACCACAGACAGGAATTGACATGTCTGAGGCCTTTGTCCTGCAATGGACAAGAATAGCCTACATTTGATGTTGTTGTTAGATGTACAGTATATTATAAATACCATATTGCAAAGATATTCGTCTACAAAATGGCAACATAATTAGATAGTGAAAAATAAATTCAGATGAATGTTTTCCGTCTAAAATGATGTTGAGAATCATTATTGAGGACTTGACTATATGCAGGGGATATCCGAGACAGAGAACGAATCCAGTATATATGAGTTGAGGGAAAGAGAAATTTTGCACTTCTTTTGATGGCACCCTGCTTCCTACTAGCTCAGTCTTTGAACTTTTGTGATTATCAAGAATATTATATTCCTCAGGTTGTATTTTGTTTAACACTTCATAACTCAGGGTTTAAGTAGTTTACTTCTGGTTCCGTGACTGATGGTGGTTATGACTCTTCAAAGGAGAGATTTCGATGAGAAATAAGTTATCTTGACGCAGACAGGCATAGCATCGAGTGCTTTTTTATTTTCTTTCTGTTTGGTAGTATCTTTTTTCCTATTGTTTAAAGTTATCTTTAAAGATGTAAAGAGAGAAGGCACACCAAAGTTCAGCTTCTGCACTGATTATATTTTGAACATTTGGTAGTTGGTGAATATAGATATCTATCATATTGATAATTTCTGTTATTTTAATAATTTAGAAGGACGTTATGTTACTGATATGCTTGAAAAATGAAGTACTGAATGCTACTGTGGACTGTGGAAAGATGGAGGAACCTGATTCACATCAATTCTTGGATGAGAGCTGGGTCACAAAATAGGTTTAGCAGGAAAGGTAACAGGATGTGTGCAGAAGACTGAGAAGAAACTTCCATTGTCTGTGAAAGAAATGCCGAGCGAATTCCCTTTTTGGAATGTGAAATGTGGATATTGAATTCGAATTAAAGAACGCATATTAATACTGTTGAGTAGAATTTCTTATAGTATATATGATTCAGGTGCAGGGAAAATTGATAAGAGTGAAACATAACGTGGAAATGGTAAAAAGATAAGCGTTGATGAAAGGAGGAATAAGAGTATTTTGAGGTAGTTCTGTCTTGTATAAAGAATATATTGCTGTAGATTAGTAAAACGAGAATATAATTCGGAAGTGAGGGGAAGTAGGGTGATAGCAAAGTGAAGAAATGCTTGGACAGGTAGCGGGAAAGACGTTGAAAAGAAATTGCCTTGATATGCAGGATGCGCAAGAGTGAGCAAGATTAAGGTAAATGGCTCAATGGTGGTGAGCCTTCTCTTTAGCTATAGGAAGGAGTAGATTTTTAATAAGTTTTTCTGTGCAAGGTTCATTCGCGATCCAGCAATACAGGAGAAGTGTGGTAGAGGTTGTGGTGTATTCCTCTGGAGCCGCACCCAATTAGGGGGGAAATCAATGTTGATATAAATAACCTAGACCTGCTTGATTGATAAAATAGCATTTATTTATATTGGGACAATGTCGAATATTGACATTTTGGAGTAGTGGTTTAATGACTGACTTCATGAATAAAATTTTGTAAATTGACATGTCGCTGATATTGATTTTTTTTATTTTATTCCTATTTGAAGGTTAAAGTGTAGGCTATTCAGAGACCTGGCCTCAAATCACTCACGCATGCAAGTCATTATTAAGTCGATTTCCTATGTCGTTTATTCATTAGTTTTATTTTCTTCATAATAAAGTGCCATACAACTATTTTCTTTTGATTGGAAAGTAAATCGTCTGGGTGATCAATTACGTCTTCTTAAAATCTAGAAAACGTGATTTATTTGTTTCTCAGTTATTAACTTACTTTATTCATCCCTATAAGAACAGAGAAACTTATAATCCGAGGTCATGTTTATTTTTTTTTATATTAGATGAATAATGGAAAATCTTTTTATTTTTCTATAATTAGACGTTTTTTTTTGGGGGGGGGGGTCAAGTTTCTCTTGTCAAACTACTTCCTTTTTATTTCATTCTCTTCATATTTAATAGCCTTTTATTATTTATTTTTGCTTCATATTTAAACTTCTATGTCATTAGCCTGTATAATTTGCACCGCAAACCCACTTGATCCTTAGCCTGCTTTTGGCTCGACAATCTGAGTATTTCTGGGCTCCAGCAAAAAGAATAATTGCTGGAGAACTGATTTTAATTGCTGTCGAATTTCTCATTCTTAATTTTCTCTGGTATTTATTTTATCGCTATCCTCTTTACCAGAATTTTTTTTATTAGAATTTAAGAAAATGAAAATCCAATGCTAAGGATTTCAACTGAAGCAGGATTGCCAGAATATTTGAATATATATTTAGTAATCATTCAGCGATTAATTCTTAGAATTTAGGATGTTCTATGTATTTGCATTTTGTTGGGAGTGAAGGGAATTTTTCCCCTTCATTGTTATAATGTTATCAATATCGATGTCTGTTATTGAAATATTCGAAGATGGATTAGAATCAGTTTCTAATCTTAATACTCATTAAATATAAGTTAATGTCATAATGTAATAATATTAGTGATAAGGAAATTTATTATAATAATAATGATGATAATAATAATATCGTGGTAGGAGACCCTCTTTTAGGCAGGTTGAGTTAAAAGTAATGGCTGCATCGGCAGAGTTTATTTTCTTATCCAATTTTTCTATTTTCCGGATAATTCTCTTCTCTAGAGCGCTACAATCAGCCAGCAGACTTGAAAAATTCATCAGTCGGGTGAATGACAAAATCGGGAAGACTTTTCAAGTATATTCTCACAAAATACAAGTAAAACTTTGGTACAGAATAGTAAAAACTACGACGCGTTTCGAGGATAAGTCCTTCCTCATCTTCTGGTAGAGAGTGAGTTGGATGCTGCAGTCGGGTGGTATTTATACCCAGGATCAGGATTAAAAGTGAAAGGGCTGGAATTTTCATCGGTTTTCATTGGTTGATCGGAGCTGATATGATATGGTGTCTGGTGTACGATGATCTCGGCCGGGAATAATAATAATAATAATAATAATAATAATAATAATAATAATAATAATAATAATAAAAGAAGTAATCAGTATTATCGTGCAAGGTGCATTTGCATATTCCGTGTGGTGGAACTCGACTGAATTCAAGCCTCGAGTTTCGAGTTAGAATTTTCTTCCCAAAATATTCTATTAAAAAAAAAAAAAAAAAAAAAATCAGGATCGCTAATGGGAAACCAATGCATTGCTACAGGGTGAACAAATATCTATTTTCTGCAGTTGAATCCTTGCTGGGTATCACCAATATCAGGATATTTTTCCCAGTATTTTTGAAGAATGGTGATACAGAAAATACTTTTTTTTTTTTTTTTTTTTTTTTTTTTTTTTTTTTTAAATTATTATGTGGTCGTTGCTCTGTGAATAGTTTTCGAGCAGTTACTACGATAGATAAAAAATATGAGAACGATGATTCTATATAACATTTCTCACTGTAACACAAATTACATCTGTCATGATAGTTTGATGATAATAGCAACCATAAAAGTAGGAACATTTCTGGTATATTCGTTCGAATACGGGAAAACAAATTAGGTGATAATAACGTATAATGAAAATAAGATATCATATATAAGGAAAATATCATGGTGATACAAAAACATTTTCACCATGTTAATGTATCTCCACTCAGAAAGATGTTAAATCATTGTCTGCAATTTATTACAAACAAATTACAAATTACGAAAAGGCAAATTTTTTAGCACTTTGTGTGTGGGGGGGGGGGGAGATTCTTGCCGAAAGAAATATTATTATTAGTAATCAATATTCTAGCTCCACACTTATATTCTTTGAATGATAGGAACATTATGCTTCGTCTAGTTCTTTGCAAAGAAATTTAACTTGAACTGAGGAACAAACCAAGACAACCTAAACACCTTTTGGCCAATTGAGGAACTTGTTCTCTCGTTTTATTGTAAAGCTCTTGTTTATTTAGATGCAAGCAAATATAATTTGCCCCTTTACTGTGGGTAATAGAACAAAAAGAGTTTCATTGAATTTTTTTGTTTAAAGAACCACACGAAAATATTTATTGGATATATGCACATTCCAAGATAATATATGTAATGCCCAATACTCTTATTTTGTATCCTCGTTATTTTTAAGAATTCTTCAGAAATATGATCCTCCATTATGAGACGAGGCATTGAAATACCACCACGTCGTCTGGATAAGACGATATATAGGGGCCTTTAGAAAGCTGACAGGATTCAGGATCAGCTATTTTCCTCCTAATCCGGTTCGCAGGTTTTGATACTTCCATCATTCTTCTATTTTCATCCAATGATGGAAACGTCGATAAGGTGACTTTACTTCTGGATGGTCTCATTAAGCCGTGGAATTAGAGACTTGATGGAAACGTAGAGGTGAAAACACTTTCCCTCGACATCGTTTCATAATTCTACTGCAGAGAGCATCTTCAGGGAAAGAATAATCGGTCAATAGTGTACACGACCCGTCAGAAATGACAGCTAAATATTTAGATACACACGCGCACATATATTCAACCCTTCCAACCCCCTCTCAGTAGAGTATGATTACTTCCTCTCTTCCCTACCTGAGAGACGGGGAGAGACCAAGTACTTACACGTCTGTCAATGCTGCTGAGCATGGCCGGTAAGAAATATGTATTTATAAATACAGTTAGCCAGACACTTGCTCTGTATTATACAAGGGAGATGATTAAATGTCTCCGTTTTGATTAGTGGCATAACCAGACTGTTTGCCTCGCTTGAAAAAACTCCTATCTGGGTTTGATAAGTGAGGGTCATGCAAGGTAGTACGTGCTCACTCTCATTTATAACCATTCAGTGGTACGAAATTACGAAATGTTTTGCTTTAAAAAAAAAAAAAGGAAGTCATTAAATTGAGACCATGATTGTCATTGATGTATAAGTGAAGGACTCCACCATTACATTTAAGAGGTAGCTAAATAAACTCATTATTGTTTAATCGTGGTCATAGCAAAACATGTATGAACGAACACTATTACATAAGAAATTTACTAAGGCTATTTTATGAGAAACATACAAGAATTATAATAAGTCTTCTCATGCACCAAAAAAAAAAAAAAAAAAAAAATAAGAGCGAGTAGTTATAAAATATTTTCAGAACTGAATAGGTTTTTAAGAGAGAACAAAATCTTGGGAACATTATTGATTGTGATTGGCCTACTGTAGTAGAATTGAAATCGATGAAAGAATAAACAAATGTATCCATATTTAGGTCCATAGTGTTAATTCTAAGGAAAATATTTCAAGTAAATGTTGAAAGCCATATTAAATATTTTTTTAAATACATTGCCATGTTGTGAAATGAATTCTTTATACTGTATTAGCTTTGCCCAATAGAAGATCTGTGTAGATCATGGTTACTTAATTCAAAATTTTCCTAAAAAAAAAAAAAAAAAAACAATACTTTCTTGACTTTTGAATTTTGAATTAATATTGATTCGTTTTTTAAATTATTTTTAAAAAGTTTTTATCGTGAGCCTGTGTTTTGAATTTTTATATATATGTTTTGCTTCCATGCGTTGATTACTTCGAAACTGAACCTCCTTTCAAAACTGAAAGTTTAGAATTCTGAAGATGAAAGTTTTCGATGGAAAATCGCAAAATGAGTAGGGGAAACATCCGTCGTTGGATTAATCCCGTCACATGAAAGTTCGATGAGTTTCAGTTTGTCAAAATATAAGATTGAAGTCTTATTTACTTTCACTCATTCTCATATCTACTTCGTAAAATATTAGTAAGTAATACAGGAAATTAAAGGCAGTCCTCATGTCTCCCCCTAAGGACAGAGTTTACTTTATCGTTCGTAGTCTTGTATTCGAAAGGAAATATTTTTGTTGTTGTTCAAAGCAGCTGGTACAAATGATATAACATTATTCCTAAGAGCTCTTGAATGGGTGATTTCATGACATGGACCACAAGGGAACGGATTGTCGTAATACACTTTTCCAATGTGTTGTTGCTCTGGTGAGGTCCATGGCACTCGAAATATTTTAAATATTTCATGACGTTGGTATTTCTTGCTTAACGTAACTAGAAATATTTAAATATTTAAATATTTATATATATATATATATATATATATATATATAAATGCATATATATATATATATATATATATATATATATATATATATAAACGCACATATATATATATATATATATATATATATATATATATATATGTATATATATATATATATATATATATATATATATACACACACACACATATATATATATATATATATATATATATACACACACATACATACACGTTTAAATTTAAGTATCAACATCTTTTAATATTTCAGAATAGGATCATACACACATACATACACCATCATCATCATCACCAGCACCACCACCACCATCTCCAGCCGTTACTAGTTCACTGCAGAACAAAGGCCTCATACATGTTCTTCCACATGCGCCTGTGTATGGTCTGTGCCAATCTTCGCCCGCAAACTTCCTCAGTTGGTCAATTCAACGTCTTCTCTTACCTCCTCTGCTTCTCTATGGACCCATTCTGTTATTCTTAATGTCCATCTATCGTCAGTTATTCTCATTTTATGTTCTGCCCATGTTCATTTCTTTTTCTTACAAGTTGCTAGAATATCCTCTACTTATGATTTGCTCTTTTTCTGGCTCTTAGAGTTGTAACTAGCTCATGTTTTAAGGCTTTAGTAAGGCTCCAAGTTTCTGATGCATAAGTTAATACTGGTAGGACCATCTCATTAAATATTTTTCTTTTTAGAGAAAGTGGCCTTTTACTTTTCATAATCTTATTTTGTTTACCAAATGCTCTTCATCCCATGCTCATGCTTCTATTCATTTTGGTCTCATGTCCGGGGAAAATGCTTACTGTCTGTCCTAAGTATGTATATTTATTAACAACTTCCAGAGGCTCGTCCATAACTTTTATTTGACGTCTCTTCATTTTCGTTTAACATTATCTTAGATTTACTCACATTCATTTTCAGTCGTATTTTTCTACTTTCGCTATTCAAATCTTGTATCACCTTTTGTAATTACAACCGCCAATGAAGTTTGAAGGAGGTTATGTCTTATCCCCTGTTTGTGGGTTTGTTTGTGTGTGTTTATGAACAGCCTCCTGGTAACACTTCTAATAGTAGAGTAATCAAACTTGCCTGGATTAACTGCTAAGTAAGAAGTTTGAAATGATTAAATTTTGGAAGGGAAAGGTCAAAGGTCAAGGTCACTATCAAGCAAAATGTCTAATTCAAATAATCAGTCATAAGTTTGTGCACATCGTTGTCACAGAGACTTCAAACTTGGTTCTTATTTGAATGTATGAAAATCCACCCCAATTAATACATATTAAGGTCAAAGGTCAAGGTTAAGGTGGAACAAAATGTCGAGAAATAAGCTGCCGCCGCGGCAGAGGTCTGCACTCTTCTGAGGCGCCATCTTGTTTATTACTGTTTCTACTGCTGCTAATCAGCTTTAAAAACTAATTTCAAACTCAACTGAGAAACCAGATCAATTTTTTTTTTCTGCTGATATTCGTTTTCGCCAATTACAACCCCCAGGATTGTAAATATGGAAGCACCATTGACTTCATTTTCACATAGGTCTTGTATGATATTTTTAAATTATTTTTTTATCTGTATCCCATCAGCTAGGAGAAATAGAAAATGCTCATGGCAGCAACAGCTTCTATTTTCTTTCCTCTAGTTCCTCCCATGATTCACTAAACACAACTATGTCATTTGCAAATCTTAAGTTGTTAAGATATTCCCCATTGATATTAATTCCTACATTTTCCCAATTTAAATTCTTGAAAACTTCTAGACTTGCTGTGAATTGTGTATGAGAGATTGGGGTCTCCCTGTCTAACTCCTTTCTCAATCGGGAATTTCTCACTATCTTTATGTAATTTTAGGATTGCTGTACTTCCTATATAGATATCTTCAAATGTTCTAGCATAAGATTCTTCTATTCCTTGTTTTTGAAGGGCTTTCATTACTGCTGATAGTCTATAAATGCCATACATAGTGGTTTGACACACACACACACACACACACACACACACACACATATATATATATATATATATATATATATATATATATATATATATATATATATAATGGGCGTGTGTATATACATCCACATCTGAAGTTTGTTAATAACTTTTTAATAAGATTTCAAAACTATTTTCATCGGATTTTCTTCAATGTTGTCTGGTAAAAGGCTCCAACACACACACACATACATATATATATATGTGTGTGTTTATATATATTTATTTATATACACACACATATATATATATATATATATATATATATAGTGTATATATGTGTGTTTATATATATTTATATATATATATATATATATATATATATATATATATATATATACACACACACTTTTGTATATATATATATATATATATATATATATATATATATAAAGATATAAAGTTATTTGTCAACTCCTAATAAGATTTAAAAATACTCTATCTGATTTTCATCACTGTTGTCTGGAAAAAAAGAATCCTTTATAATTGTATTTTCATATTATTCGATTATCCTTTCTCTCGTCCTAAATTCACTGGCAGGGCACCCCCTCCCCTTAAACGTATCTGCCCCCCTCCCCCCTTGTTCCCATTAGCAACCAATAGCGCGCGCCCAGTATGGCCTGATTAAATTTTTACGCTATAATGGATGGCAGATCCTTTTGTCACCTTTCTTGTATTCTTTTTTCCACTCTAGCCTCTAAATGTGCACATGCCAGTGAGTCTTTTGAAACCCCGAACCTCCCTGCATTCCCCAATTGTCTCGCTTGTCTTGCGAAAATTATTTGAAGGAAATCTCCTCCGGCCAAGTTTAGTGATGCTTTTAGCGACGACGGCCATTTACGCCGTTGATTTTTGCTAGCGGTGCCAATTTTCTCATTTCTTAAGATTCTTTTAAATTTTGTATATGCATCGTTTTGATTGACTTGCTCCACTTTTATTCATTATACTAGTGTATGCGACCTGTCAAAATGATGAATAAATATTTATAGGTATACGCGCACACAAACTCACCTACTCCATCTCCTACCTACTCGAGGTACTGGTAGACAGAGTAGTTATACGTTCGGCAATACCTTTCATCGTAACAGGAAGTGAAGTATGTATGTATTTATGTATATATTCTTATTTCTCTTCCCCTTGCCTTTTAAAATTTTTTAAAAGTTGTATATGAAAGATCTATTTTAATATTACTGTTATTAGAATATTTATTTTAATTGTCCAATACTTCTTTTGTAGTTTATTTCGTTATTTCCTTTTCTTACTGGAGTATTTTTCCTTTTTGGCGCCCGTTGGCTTATAGTATCCTGCTTTTTCGACTAGGGTTGCTGCTAAGCTTGTTATGATAATAATAATAATAATAATAATAATAATAATAATAATAATTATAATCATCATCATCATGATATGTAATATATATATATGAATATATATATATATATATATATATATATATATATATATATATATATATATATATATATGTATATATATTTACATACATACATACATACATACACACATACACGCACAGCCAGACACCCGATCTTTATTATATAGGAGGGATAATGTATTTAAAGTTTCCTCATTCTATTGTAATAAAGAACACTTAAGTAAATACTTATAAAAATGCTAATTTGAACCTGACCTTTAATAGCATCGCTATAAAGATTTCGTCAGGAAAGTTTTCCCTTTTCCCCTTTTGTGTATTTGATTCTCTTTAATTACTATGATTAAGTACCATTAAATCATTCATGACGGGTCATTACACAATATGTTGAGTTCTTGAATGTGTTTGTTACTTGATTTAACAGTTGGCAATTATGAAGTGACCATTGGGATGTTGTATATTTCGTAAGTAATTCGGCACCATTTGGAATCAAACATCTTTTAATTATGTACACAAGTTTGTTGTCTACAGGGAAGAAAATTGTCTTTTTAAGACGAAAAGCTTATGTAAATCTTATTACCATTAATAAGGATGGAGACCTGGATGTAACCGATATATTAAACTGATCTAAAACGGTTTCTTTTCTTAAATCGAAATTATTAATGGCCAAACGAAAAAAAAATGGTGTGGGAACAGCTAGAAAATTCATGAAATTTCCAAAATACCAAAAAGAGGAAAAAACACACCTGAGGGAGGTATTCAGTTGTGATTTGAGAGCCACAACCCTTCGGCAGTGATTGATTGGTTCCCTTGTATGTGAGGCACATGTCCGTTGAATTACCACGTTGATTGAAATTGAGTAGAGGGTAATTTTTACGCAAGTGAAATTCACAACAGAAAATGTCCGTTTTACATTTTATTTACAGGCAGACTTATTTCAAGTGGTATATTATTTATGAGACTGCTTTATTGAAGTATTAGGGCCTTAATGGTTTGAATACCTTTATATTTAAAGATAAAGAAATGGCACATCTCCCCTAGATAATAATGAGGAAGTTTCTGACTATATGTATATATTTATATATATATATATATATATATATATATATATATATATATATATATATATATATTCAAATAAGCCATATATATTTTTGATACATTAATGTCTGGATTCTCTTAACGACCTCGGGATCAGAGCCCCAGGCGAAATCACACAAAGACAAGAGCTTTGCTCCGGCCGGGAATCGAACCCTGGTCGGCAAGCTTGTACAGACAGTGACTAACCCACTTGGCCACGAAGAAAGATAAAAGTCAATGACAATTCTTCTCTACTTATACCTGTCGAATTCAGGTATTTTGTACTTAGAATTGAAATCAACCCATCTTCACCATCGTAGCTAATTGGTAGTTTGTTACTTGGCATTTAATGGCACATAAATATATATTCATGCTTTAGGCTGCTGACGATAAATGGTTATCATTACTTGGCCAAAATCGAAGGGATTTTGTCGAAGGGTATGTATTCACCCCTGTCGTCGTTTATTTATTTGTTTGGGAATAACTTTGCACATAAACTACTGTATCGATTTTGATCAAACTTGGTAGCCATGTTGGGTATGACGTAAGGATGCATCTGTAACATTTTGGATAAAATATATCAAAGTACAAGTACGCTGTATTACTTTTAAAATAATCGTAATATTAAGTAAATGGCAATTTTTTTTTTCTTTTTTTTTAACAACATTACTCAAAGACAACAGAACCAATTTCAATAAAACTTGGTGGAGGTGTGGGGTATGACCCAAGGACAAAGTATGCAATGGAGTTAAGAGCAAAATAAGACTGCTTTGCGTGGCGAAGGCACAATCTATACTGAGTGCCCCTCTAGTTTACAGTCTATTTTGCCCGTCACCGTGTTGTTATTCCAGGCTTCTTCAAGTTTTATCTAGAAATAGAGGTTTTCAGTTTTTTATAAACTTGGTTATTTTCCCTCGACGTGAACTGCCGTTCGCCGTTGAGACAATGATATTAAACAAGGTCACATCGGAAACGCCCAATCAGTAACTCTATCATCCCCAAATAGTTTCGTGTTATTTCCAATTGGTTTTGGTAAACAAATGTTAGATCACCTCTCTTTTCATAGTTTCTTTCTTTTTAATGTATCTACTTTATTCACGGGTTTAGCAGTTATATAAACATATCCAACCCATCGTTATACAGTTAGTGTATTGAAAATTTTAGATTGTTTTTACTATTATTGTCAGAGTAATTAGGTAAGAGACTCCTTGTGCAAAGTTCGCTTTCTGTTTATATAAGTAACATTTTTATTTGTACCTAGAGAATAATTTACTTATTCAGCTTATCAAGTGAGAGAGAGAGAGAGAGAGAGAGAGAGAGAGAGAGAGAGAGAGAGAGAGAGAGAGAGAGAGAGAGAGAGAGAGAGAGAGAGAGAGGTAAATATAAATTTGAATTACCATTTACCCTTGATAACGGAAATCGAAATTTTTTGTGATGAACTTTTAACCTTGCAATTTACTCTGATACTCAGTTATTTATTGTTGTCATGAACTATAATAAAGAAAATATTGTTCTTTGTTAATTCTACGAAGAAAGTCTCGCTGCTTTGAGACAAAGCTGTTTTTTTTTTTTTTTTTAAGCCGAAGTTTGTAAGGCGATAAAGTTTCGCAAAGGTCCAAAGTATAGAGAAGTTTCCCCGTGGAGAAAAATCTATTGGAAACCGGATAGAATTCACCACCTGAAGGTGGCGCCTTTGTTTTGCATAATCTCTTGATGCAAATTTCCGAAAACGGCACATTTAAATGAAAATTGGAGTCTGAAGTGTGATTTTGACTTACTTTTTTCTTCTTTTGAAGAATTACCAACTAATGGAAAAGTCTCTCTCGTTGATAAAGTCGCCTGAAAGAAAAGGTGAAAATTATTCAGCTGATAAAAAGAAAGAAAATATTCATAATTCATCTGAATTTTTTTTGACTCGAAAGTCCCCAAAAAATCAAGTTCTTTATATATGCAATGGACGCAGGTTCAAAGAATTTAGAAGTTGTATTAATTCTTAAGGAGTAATTTAATTGCTTAAAAGTTTGAATAACGAATTATTTTCCTGAGTTTTTATGTATATAGAGCGAAAACAATTTAAAAATTAAAGAACATTTGGGCAAACCTTCCTTTCTGTTGTTATTCTATAGCTTTTTAGAGATTTATTTTATATAGTGGCCACAAGTTGTTTAAAAGACTTTCATTGAAATTACTTTCCTCGTTTTTAGACTTCTTATATTGAGTTTCAAATCGATCTTTTTCCGACTTGTGACAGTCCAGATTCCAATATACTTATTCCCGGATTTATACTGATTTTTTTGGATGAATATTAATATTCTTTTATTATTGTTTTTGTCAATTTATGTTTCATGGCGCTGTCTGTAATTGTTTGTAACGAAATTGAATTACTCGTAAAGTCTAAAAAAATTTGAAACTAGAACAATTGTGTGGGTTTGTGAATGCTTTTTCTTGAAATACCTCCGGTTACTCTTTAATTTCCGTCTTAACAGTGTTCAAGTGCAGTTAGAGCCATGCAATTATATATTACAAAGTATCAAACAAATGTTATAAACTAGTGTACGTGACCCGTCTAAAATGACGGCTAAATATTTAGACAGATTCAACCCTACCCACCCCCTCCCATTCCTAAACTACCTCTCTGGTTATCCCCTCTCACCAGGGTATGACTACTTGGCTCCCCTAGCCGAGGGATAGGGAGAGATCGAGTAGTTATACTTCTAGCAATGCCGCCGAGTGTGACCGGGGAAAAAATTATATATATATATATATATATATATATATATGTATATATATATATATATATATATGTATATATATATATATACATATATATATATATATATATATATATATATATATATATATATATATATATATCCAGGCACATGTTCTTTATTAAATAGCGGAGATTATATTTATTTCAATTTTTTTTTTTTTTGCCTCTACAATCAAGTGTGGTCCGCACAGTTGGTTGATTTAATATTGCCTCTAGGCTCACAGGTGTGATATACACTGAAAGTAGCTTGGCTCCTTAATTACCATTTAGCATGGTAGTTCTTGTCCGCAGCTAATTAGTAAGTCTACTTATAATGAAGACAGTGTGAAGGATATAAAGTCGCCGTAAAGATTCCGGACGAAAGAAGACCTAACCCCTGATGACGTCATAGTCAATCATGTTGTCTCCCATGTTAACAGCGGTCACAATACATCCCCTTACACATTTCAATACTAACTCATAATGTGTTGTGACCTCTGTTAACACTGGAGACAACATGATTGTTTATGACGTCTTCAAGGGTGGGGCTTATTTCACCCGGATTCTCTGCGGTGACTTTAGTTCTTGTAGATGTCAACGGTAGATAAGGGCAATATCAGTTACTAGTGTACGGGACCCTTTAAAGTGACAGCTGATTATTTAGACAGATATGCACACACATGCACATTCACACCCCGATCACCAAAGTATTACCACCCCTCTCCCCCTTCCTTCCGGAGGAAGAAAGCTGAGCTTGACTGAAAAGAAATACAAGTACAGTATACTCTATATATAGCCAGACACTTGCTGTTTATTATATAGGGGAGGTTATTTTTTCACCTTTTGTCATAACTTTTAAAATTATCCTTAATTTAGATATTAGTAGTTTTCTTAAAATAGCTCTGATGAATTTTTCATTAATACAAGCTAGTAGAGTGTGGTAAAATGTCTTAAAACCAATCTGAAATTGGAACTAGAAATCATATCCAAAAACTGAATGTCACTCCAAACATATTAAAAAAGTCCCTTTTGAAACTCCATATTTGATAGACTTAGTCTTTGCTTTGTGATTTATTTAGATATATATATCTTGATAAATATATGACTCACGATAAATTGATAAATAAAATTGGTCCCAATTGAATCTCATAAAATATTTTTGTCATCCGATGACAGAGTTTTGTTGGAGACATGGGAAGATTTTGCTAAAGAAATTACGAGAAGGAACTTCTTCCCCATTCCTTTATCCCTACATTAAGGGGTCGGTTGCCTGATGCGCCCTCTCTATTGCCTTCTATCAAAGGCATCCTTCTGAACCAAACCTCTTCTCTCCATTTCATCCTTCACCCTATCTCGCTATCTAATCCCTGCCTTCCTCTTGATCTTCTCCCCATAACAGGTTCCCCCTAAGCCCTCCACACTCTCTCCCCACCATCCATCTTTCACTTGTGCCCACACCATCTCTTATCGCCTCTGTAATCTTTACAACGCCTGCCCTTCTTCTTATTTCATCATTTTCCAATCTTTCAAGAAGTGATATCCCCATAATCCACCTGAGCATTCTCATCTCTATTCTCTCAAGCTTTGCTTTGTCTTTTCGTCCCAAAGCCCCAGTTTCAGATCCATACATCGACACTGGTCTTATTACTGAGCTATAGGTCTTGACTCTTGACTTTTACCTTGGTTGGCATTTTTTTTATCGCATACCACTCCTGCTACCTCTCTCCACTTTCCCCATGCTACTTTTATCCTATTCTCAACTTCAGCCTCACATCCTCCCTCATAATTTATAGTAGGTCACTAGTATCTAAACTGTCCCATCTGTTTTATAACGGCTCCTTTATTTTCATGTATGGCTATCCTGCTCTTACCTTCCTTACTGCTCACCTTTTTATTATTATTATTATTATTATTATTATTATTATTACTTGCTAAGCTACAACCCTAGTTGGAAAAGCAGGATGCTATAAGGCCAGGGGCCCCAACAGGGAAAATAGCTCAGTGAGGAAAGAAAAAAAGGAAAAATAAAATATTTTAAGAATAGCAACAACATTAAAATAAATATTTCCTATATAAACTATAAAAACTTTAACAAAACAAAAGAAAGAGAAACCAAATAGAATAGTGTGCCAGAGTGTACACTCAAGCAAGAAAACTCCAACCCAAGACAGTGGAAGACCATGGTACAGAGGCTGTGGCACTACCCAAAACTAGAGAACGCTGGTTTGATTTTGGAGTGTCCTTCTCCTAGAAGAGCTGCTGACCATAGTTAAAGAGTCTCTTCTACCCTTACCAAGAGGAAAGTAGCCACTGAACAATTACAGTGTAGTAGTTAACCCCTTGTGTGAAGAAAAATTGTTTGGTAATCTCAGTGTTATCAGGTGTATGAGGAGAGAGGAGAATCTGTAAAGAATATGCCAGACTATTCTGTGTATGTGTAAGCAAAGTGAAAGTGAACCGTAACCAGAGGTAAAGATCCAATGTAGTACTGTCTGGCCAGTCAAAGGACCCCGTAACTCTCTAATGGTAGTATCTCAACGGGTGGCTGGTGCCCTGGCCAACCTACATTTACCCTCAATCGATCCCTTTCCAAAGTCTCTTGCCACTCTACTACTTTTCTCTGTAATTCCTCCTCATTTTCAGCAGTAATCAGCAAATCATCTGCATATAGCAACTCCCACAACTCTTCATTTCTGACTCCTTCACTTAACCAACAGAAATAAGAACGATGCTATAAAGAAATCATTATATATGATGGCAGTGCATTCAGAAAACACAAATTGGAACATTAAAAACAATAAATATGAACATTTGATTTTTTTTTCTCAGAAATTTATGAAAGTTCTACTGAAAACATCTGCATCTTTAATGAACCTTCAAAATTTTAGTTTGATTTACAAAGGACTTTCATAAGATTCCAAGATAAGTTTGGGAAGCATGTTGCGGAATGTTTTCTTCATATGTTGAATGATCAAGTTTCCTCAGACTACGGTCTCCATTCCAGCAAGAGAGATTATATAATAGTTTCATCAATAACACACTCGACATTTATTTTTAAACTTCCTAACCCATCTTAGAATCGAATTCACTCTACATTGGGAATAACTTGAACCTCTGGGAAAATTTTGTATATGCCTCCACCCTGGCAAGGATTCAAACCTAGGTCGTAGGATCTTGTCATAGGAGGAACAGTCGATTTCTGTATTCGGATATTATGGGAGATATAAGTTATGTTCATCTTACTTGAATATACTGTATTCTTGTTGATTTGAGGTTTCGTTCTTATAATTTAAATTAATGCATATCTGCCAAGATGACCGAGTGCTATGTTTCTAGCTTGTGTTCGTGACAATCTTGTCCCTAACACACCAGTGACATTTCATTTTTATTCTTTGAAATATTAATCCACATAAACTTCCTGAAATCGAAAGCACTCTATGGATATTTACTCTAGGGACAATCCATCCATTTTTCCCAGAATTGGTTGTTTTTCTCGTTAGCTAATATTTTAAAGAATAAATATAAAAAAGGATTTTGACCAGTAGACATCAGATCAAGTGCAAAGGAAAACTGCTTAAAAAAAGTAAATGATTTTGTACTTTTTTTCATATTACAATGATACTGGTCACATTACTGATGCTTTGGGTCTTTCGTTTCTCACCAATAACCTATTGTGATGCAAAATTCAAGCGTTTTCTTTAAGAATAGGCGAATCCATCCAAGTTCAAGTGCAAAGAATAATAAGAATAATAGTAGGAACAGTAGGAAAAGATACACTCTAAAAGTCGTATTATTTATAGAGAAAGCTATATAAAAGCTACAATTGTCTTTAATATGAGCCGAATTCATTTGTTGTTCCCGAAATGTATTTTTCGTTATGCTCTTGCCCATGTAGTTACGTGGATCAACAAACACTTTATTTATAAGATATATAAAGCAAGATGGAGGAGTATGGACAGCTGAATGTAACGAAGATAATTATATTTTGTATTCAGTGAAATGCAAATGCGGTTTGTGGTAAAATAAATTCCCATTACATATGGAAAATTAAATTATCATATAGTTATTTGCAAAATTTAATACCGGTTCTAAATAATTATATTTTAATTTGTCAAATTTAATACCTGTTCAAAATTAATAGATTTTGATATGCCATATTTAGTACTATTTAAAAATAATTAGATTATGATTTGCCAAATTTAACATTAGTGCAAATAGATTGATTACGATTTGCCAAATTTGATATCTCTTCAAAATAATTAGACTGATTTGGCAAATTTAATATCAGTTCAAAATGATTAAATTTTGATTTGTCAAATTTAATATCAGTTCAAAATAATTAGATTTTGATTTGCCAAATTTAAAATACGTTCAAAATGAATAGATTATGATTTGCCAAATTTAATATCACTTCAAAATAATGAGATTTTTATTTGTCAAATTGGACATTATTTCAAAACAATTAGATTTTGATTTGCCAAATTTAAAATCATATCAAAACAAATAGATTTTGTCATTGTTGAATAGAGAAAAAACACATTACTCAGTTGTCAGGAAATGTCTACTACAAGATCTCCAAAGGAGACTATTGTCTAGCGAGGAAGAAAATGAGGACTTTTTTTCTTGTAACTGTAGTTCTGTTACGGTCCCAAGTTTTAAAGTTATGGAGGAAAGGAAACAGTTAACTCTATTACAGGCACCAAACTTAGTGTTAAGTTGTAATGGGATCTGTTTATTTTCCGAAAGAATTAGATTAGGAAGATCCGGTATTATAAAAGGTTAACCGTGTATTTTTACTTGAAATTTTAACTATATATTTTATGGACGATTTAATATATTTGTATAATAACGTTTTAATTTTCTTGGATTGAAAATTGTTTCTGAGAGAACCAGTTGGTGTTTACAACTTTTTATGAATATTTTAATTTTAACTATATTTTATGTACGATTTTATATATCTATCTAATAAAAATTATTATTTCCATAAATATTGTTTCAGTGAGAACCAGTTGGTTTTCTTTACTATTTTCTGAATAATTAGAAAATATGATGGAATAAAGCCTAACAATTAGGAGTAAATGAAGCCTTTATTATTAATCAACTATTTTCTTCTGGATTATTCTCGCTTTCCAATCATGGGAATTCCCCGAAGCCAGACAAAAGCTACTCGTAGCTACACACGTGCGTCTCTCGAAATAGCGCTGCAGGAGCTCAGGTCACCGTCCACTCTGTGTATTATATTTCGTTTTTTTTTTATTCCAATAATGCATATATACTTATGCATATATATATATATATATATATATATATATATATGTGTGTGTGTGTGTGTGTGTGTGTGTATAATATAATTATATAGAATAAAACTTTCTAAAGAGGAAGGAAAATGGTCATTTGGAAAGTTAAAAAGGTAGTAAATATTCTTTTCCGTGAATGTGGCTATTTCATTGGTCGTATATACACGAGAAATTGGTTTGCATAGCGAGCGCGCGAGCGCACACACACACACACACACACACACACACATATATATATATATATATATATATATATATATATATATACTGTATATACACGTTGCAGATGTGAAAATTGTCAATAGATATGTAGGTTCATTTTCTTAAATGATAATGTAGGAGTATGTGCAGGTAATATTCAATTATGCAACTTTCTTATTGAATGATCGAAATGGTTAATTCAATGGTTCACCTTTTCGATACAGCATCTGGTCATCTAACCATGTTGATTAAAGATCCTCATCTAAGAACGAGTCTTAGAAAAAAAGGTAGCCCAAGTTCTCAATGATTAAAAAAAAAACACTCCTTGAAAAAGTTATAGGTGGAGGAAATATTTGGGAATCAGACTTATTATTGGGTGTGACTTCGTACACGTGTCGATCGTCATGGTCCACATGGAAAATGTTTGTTTAGCAAATGTTATCTAGAGATTCTACAATTAGGTTGGAAGTTCAGTGTATACTGTATGTTCTCAATTATCAGCACGATGCATTTCTCTGACTTATCTAATGATTTAGAATGATGCAGAGATATGTAATTATATATCAAATTGGCCTCAAGAATATAATAGTTAGAATTTGTAAAAAAAAATCACGTTTTTTTTTTTTAAATATTGATGGCTTCATTTACTACATTTTCTATTGCACATTGCAGAAAACAAGAAATGCCATTCCAAAACAGACGATGTAGTTCTTGAAGTGTAGCTTTGACGTTATTCAGTGTAGTGTGTTGTTCTGGACGTTAGTGTGACGAAGTGAGGCATTGTCGGGATCATCAAAGTCTAGATCTTGGGGATCATTACCAATTTCGAGGGATATTTTCTGGGGTGAATCTCAATAGGCTCAAAAAGTGTCTAACAATTAATTTGATTGTCACTGGAAACATCAGTGTTCTCTAATATTTTGCCTCTGCGGCAAATACTTCATTCAGATATACAAAAAATGCTCGGTCCTCTAAATATCTTATAACCAGTTTCTCATCTGCTAAGTTTATCGATCCCTGTCCACTGGGCCTCAAAGCTTTGAATGGACATTTACCTCAGCTGGGGTTACGGATTTTAAAGGGCTTCTAGGCCAAGGGATAAACTTTTTATCTTCGTCACATTATGGCAACTTTTGAGGAGCAATTTAATTTTAAGGTTATTTCGTAGAAAATGGTCTTTGTTACAAATTTCAAGAAGTTCCTACACGAAGAGCTGCTCCAAATATTAGTTAGATTAATTGAATCTGCTTTTTATTCCTTAGTTGTAAATCTAGTCTATAGATGACAGCACTGTAAACACTGGTTCACTACTTTGGCGATAGGTGGCGAAAACCAGGACAACTAGTTAAAGTCCTTAGACTTCAAAGATGTCGCCCCGTGAATTGTTTTTCTGTTATTCTTGAAGGATATATAGATTTGATAAATATTTCGGACAAAGGTTTGTCAAAATCCAAGTATTGTTCAAGACAATGAAAACACCTAGATGGTATACAGCAAATAAGTGCCACTGAATTCCTGATGCCAACGTACATTTGATGTATATTCAAAATCTATACTAAATTAAAAATTGAGTAATTACTCAAAAGTGTCCATAAAATATACTATTCGCAAATATTGACACTTTTCAGTAATTACTCCATTTTTAATTTAGTACATATTTTGAATATATATCAAATGTACAGCGGCATCTCGAACTTCTGTTTGATTGACTATGTTGACGATGTCAGTTCCAGGTCGTATAGTGAGGAAACCGGGCTAGGTTTTTATATAAATCTATAGTTTTTTATATTTTTTGTTTTTTTCCCATGTGGTGAATTGTTTTAAATTATGGAAAAGCAATAGAAGAAAACAATAGCTCTGCATAGTTTGGCAGTATATGGAGAACATGATCTTGTAAACAAATACAAGATAATTAAGATAGAATAGTGTCCCCGAGTGTACACTCGAGTAAGAGAACTCTATCCCAAGACAGTGGAAGACCATGGTACAGAGGCTATGGCACCACCCAAGACTAGAGAACAATGGTTTGATTTTGGAGTGTCCTTCTAGAAGAGCTGCTTACCATAGCTAAAGAGTCTCTTCTGCCCTTACCAAGAGGAAAATAGCCACTGAACAATTACAGTGCAGCAGTTAACCCTTTGAGAGAAGAATTGTTTGGTAATCTCATTGTAGTTAGGTGTATGAGGACAGAGGAGAATGTGTATAGAATAGGCCAGACTATTCGGTGTATTTGTTGGAAGAAGAAAAAATAAGCCGTAACCGGAGAGAGGGATCCAATGTAGTGCTGTCTGGCCAGTCAAAGGACTTTACTGGTTATCACCATTATGTCTTTTACATTATAAAAGTAGACTATTAAGAACTATTTAAAGTTCCGAGTTTTTTTGAGATATCCTGGGTAGTAAAATATTTTTAGGACTCGGTTATAAGAGGAAATCTGTACTACTGTTTCACAAATTTGCCGCCTGGGGATTGTTTGCTCATAGTGATGATATAACTTGTTGAACATTCCATGTGCATGTTATGTTCCGGTAAAAAATGTAAGATGCTATTTACGTAAATATCGTTTTTTTCTAATTTTTCAGGTTTTCAAGTTATCTTTTAGCTTTCTGTATACTTGGAATGGGGCTAATTAGTAGCTTAATTACTAATTAAAGAGCAAGATTTGCATGGGAAGTAAGCACTCCGAATACCAAATATCATCCTGGAGCCAAATCCAATAAAGTTCTTGCCAAGAGAGAGTTGCCACTAACTAAAACTAAACCCTGTAAACTTTAAAGGATTTTCCACATAACCTATTGGGGTTAGCAACTTTGCCAGTTAATTATTTATATATATACTGTATATATATATATATATATA
>NC_090725.1:101302976-101307976 GCF_036898095.1 Palaemon carinicauda | reverse complement strand
ATTAAACTGAAATGCCAGGATGGGCCAGTTATTCATTTCGACGAGTGACCAGCTTGCGGTTGTTTAAACAATCTTGGATATCGTCATGAAACAGTAAATCATCAGGAAAATATTTATTTTAATGTTACTTTTCTTAAAATATTTTATTTTTCCTTATTTCCTCACTGGGCTATTTTCCCTGTTGGGGCCCCCGGACTTATAGCATCCTGCTTTTCCAACTAGGGTTGTAGCTTAGCAAGTAATAATAATAATAAAAGTATGAGTCCAACCTTGTGTGCTCATATATCTCATATACAAAGATTGATATTTTGAAGGAAAGGGGAAGTTCCGGTTCACTTATTTCAGTCATCTAAAATTAAAGTAATGGTCTTTAGTTTTAGTTCCGGTTTCATCAGAATAGGTGTTCATCAGAACGTTAGCTGGACAGTCCCAACCCCCCACTGTAGTGCCCAAGCACAGCAGTGGCCTCCACAGTCAACAGTTTAAACTCACGGTCCCGGGTTGGGATCGATCTGCTGCCATGCGAATGCAAGGCGAATACGTTACTATTATACTAGCCAGGAGGCTAGTAAAAAAAAAAATGTTCGTTGCTTTTTAAGATATTAGAATTGCCTACATGAATTACATAATATTTCTATATACCTTTTACGTTACTGATGATTTTAATTCTTGTTTATGAAATCATTTATTGTTTGTTTAATAATACTAAATTTATAACAGCTTACACTTTTCCTTTAAAAAAAAAAAAAAAAAATTATTGGCTATAGTATGTTATTGTTGTCTTGAAGTTCCATTAGAAAATAGAAAACTTAAGGCAATTACAAATCTGATAAAAAAAAAAATAAAAAAATTGACCTTAGACTGTAAACTTTAAAAGAAAATTTACCGTAGACCACAAAATATAAAAGAAAATTTACCACTGACCTCATTCTATAAATATACAAACATTTTCTGTAGCCCGCCTACTATAAACGAAAATTAACCGTAAACCGCTTACCATTAAAGAAAATTTACCGTAGACCGCATGCTATAAAAGAAAATTTACCGTTGACCGCTTACTACTGTATAATAGCATCAAGGTGAAAAAAAAAAATAGTGTTCGAGTATCTGGAAAGCTAATGTAGTCAGTTTTAGCTTCAAGATCATAGGAATGATGTAGATTGGGTTTATAATTTCTCCAGATACAGTCATCCTCATCAGACTAATTATTATTATTATTATTATTATTATTATTATTATTATTATTATTATTATTATTATTATTTAAGCTACATCCCTAACTGTAAAGGGCTCCCACGGGAAAAATACTCCAGTAAGGAAAGGAAATAAATAAATTACAAGAGAAGAAGTGAGCAATTAAAATGAAATATATTAAGAACAGTAACAACATTAAAATAGATCTTTAATTTTTAAACTATAAAAAACAACAGGTCTAAAAATAAGTTTGAATAGTGTGCCCGAGTTTACCCTCAAGGAAGAGAACTCTACCCCAAGACAGTGCAAGATCAAGGTACAGGGGCTATGGCATTACCTAAGCCTAGAGAACAATGGTTTGGTTTTGCAGTGTCCTTCTCTTAGAAGAGCTGCTTACTATAGTTAAAGAGTCTCTTTTACTCTTGCCTAGAGGAAAGTAGCCACTGAACAATTAGATTGCAGTAGTTAACCCTTTGAACAAAGAAGAATTTTTTAGTAATCCTAGTGCTGTCAGGTGTATGAGAACAGAGGAGAATGTGGAAAGAATAGGTGAGACTTTTCAGTGTATGTGTAGGCAAAGGAAAAAGTGATCCGTAACCAGAAAGGGAATCAGTGTAGAACTGTCTAGCCAGTCAAAGGACCCATTAACTCTAGTGGTAGTATTTCAACAGGTGCCTTGTGCCCTTGCCAACTTATTGCATTTAGACTGGGTGACTGGAGTTTCTGGTTTAAATCAGGGAAATTTGTTGAGTAAATGCCAAAGAATGCAGATTCTAGGGTCGGCTACCCATTCTGTTTCTGAGTTGTATCTGAGGTGTGTGTGTGTGTGTGTGTGTGTTTTTCCCCATTTATTCTTCTGCCAATGCACAAACTCTCTGAGGGATATATCCTAGATGATTATAGTTTTCCCAAGTCAAATCTGATTTATATATTTTCCAAAGGTGATAGCCTCGTCACCTAACCATGCTTTCTCCTTGATACAGCAAATCAATACCCTAGAAGGAATGGACTTATGTTGCCTATAGTAATGACAAAATTTTCAAGAGAACAAAAGTCACATCTTATACAAATGATGAATTGTGTGCAAAATATCAATCAAAATTCATTTTTTTAGATGCTTAAGATTCCACATATGTGTTAAAAACGTATGAAAAATCATGGAATGATTGTTCATTTATAATCATTAACGAAATTGAAGCTTGATCGTAAGCCCCAATTGGAGGATTTTTCTTGCTTTGTAACATCATGGAAATCAATGAATACTAGATCCAAGCAGTAACCAGAATTGTGTGTTGCCTCATTATGATTTCCAAATTACCAGGTTAAAAAGCAGCCAAAAGTTCGCTAGTCCTGATAATCAATAGAACAATTCAACCAACCTCTCTGGTGAGTGTAGAAGATAGTTAGATAGCTTAATTTAACTCTATATCGCAGCAGATGGATCAAATATAAGTTATGTTTGTCATATATGAATACAGAATTGATGAAAAGCAGGGTACAGTCACTCACATAAGTTGGTGGATGCCAGGGAGTTTGAGAGATTTCAGTTTCACCCTTTTCTTGACAACAGGTGTCTGGGAACATGAACCGGTCATATCTTTAACTATTAAAATTTTTAACAGGCTTCGTGCTTCCAGATACCTGTCGTCCAGAAAGGGGTGAAATGGAAATCTCTCTCACAACTCCCTGGCATCCAGCAACTTGTATGAGTGACTGTACTTAGTTCTGCAATCCCTCTAGCCTTATAGGAATATCATCACATTTAAGAAGCTTGGAATGATCAGCTTAGACGATTGATATATTTCAAAAACAAAAAATTAATGAACAAAATAGAACATCATACTGTCTATTAGTAACATTAATGTATCTAAAAGTTCCTGATAATATATGAACGTTACTACAATGCCTTAAACAACACTGGCTTCACCTGGACAGAATTGGTATGGAATTTTGGTAAATAACCCCATAGAGTAAAAGAAGGACAATATTGAGCAGAATCAAAATGGAGAACATAAGCACATCTATACAGAAAATAGATAATGATAATTTCAGATAATACTGATCAACTTGGCAGAGCCTTTAAAAAATTCACAAAATATCCTACAACCTAGGCCCTTTAACTGTAGATAGAGCAATAACAATGATTTTGGATAAAATAAAAGTTAGTGGTGATTAAAACAATATCTTAACAAACTACCTGTCAACTTGGCTTCCTATTAACCTTGTCCAACATTGATGAAACAAAAATGAAGATGAAGAGTTAACTAACAGAAAAGTGTTCTTCAGTGTACCCTTAAGCTAGAGAACTCTAATGTAAGGTAGTCCAAGGGTCATGGTAAAGAGAATATGGTAATATCCAAGAGTGAATAACTTTGGTTTGATTTCAGAATGCCCATCTTTTATAAGAACTGTTTACCATAGCTGAAGAGTCTCTTTTACCCTTAACATGTGGGCAAAAAGTCACTGAACAGTTACAGTAACTACAAAACTAGGTGAAAGTAAGGTGTAGTACTGTATGTGTATTTTTGTCAGATGTGTGAAGAATGACGAGAATATGTTAAGAAAACATGTCAGACTATTCATTGAATGTGAATACAACGAAAAATATCTCGGAAAACAATCCCACATGAAGCTGTCTAGCCAGTCCTTGAAAAATCCTATGACTTTTAGCGACAATTTCTCTAGTTTGTTTGAATCTAGATAAGGTTAAACATTTTGTACACCCAGCAACAAAGCCGGTGTCGCCTGGCCAGACCTGACTTGGAGAGATCATGCCCCTCTTGCCATGAAAGGTGCCGACGTTAAACAACCGAGACATCGTTAGGATGGTTCGAATGTGAGGAGGGAAATTACCGATATCACTCAAAGAAATGCGATGAAGAGAGAGCTTTTTTATTCTTTTAAGAAATGTATTTTAATATTTCGAAACTAATTCATCAAAAGATTTTATCATAACTTTTTATGTGAATTTTCCTATTTCTATATAAAATTTTCTTGAATAATATTGGAACTGGCTATTCATATTAATATTCATAACATGGAAATATCCTTCATTTGCATTTTCTTAAGCAATTCCTCTCTCTCATACAAACACAAGGTAGCCTACACATTATATGTGGGGGCTAATAATGTATCGTTTCAAATAGCACCTATTGGGTCACCAATCATTAATAAGGGGCCTTTGTTCAAAATTTCGAAGGTAATGAGGTTTAAAGGTTTTGTTGTTGATTTCAGTGTTTTCCTTTGATTTCGACCATGAGCCACGTAGCTCGGTGTGGTTGTGGTCAGGTTTTGTCACGGGCTACTTGGCTCCGGCCCTCTTAGAGAAAATGGTATTATTTGCTATATCAATTATATTAGTTTAAGGTTGGAGATTTAAAATGTATCATCAGTTAACATAATCTATATTGTTTCAGAAGTGATTGGTGACAATAAAATATGTGAAATGACATGCAATGAAAGTTCATTGGTGCATTATTATAGTGATGATGTTGTATATAGGATGTTGGGTATAACAGATTAAACTATCAACACATTGTTTACTCAAATTATCTGGTTCGGTGTCAATAACCTTAGATGTCAGGATGACAAAAAACTCCTAATCAATCAATCAATCAATTAAATTATCTGGGCAAGTCATTCACTTCCAAGGGAACCCCTTCCCTGGTGACGGTTGCTCAGTGCTCTAAGGTCCGAGTCTAGCTGGCTTCACCCTTCTAAAGGCAAAAGGAAATATTTCCTTATCATTGAGTATTCGTATTATTACGATTTTATTTGTCGTTTCATGTCCTGATGTCCAACACCTT
>NC_090725.1:101247976-101300476 GCF_036898095.1 Palaemon carinicauda | reverse complement strand
TATATTTCTAGGTGCCTTATCTTTAGCATTAGGGGCTTATTACCTCTACTTCTAGGTGCCTTTAGGGGCTTTATGACCTCTATATCAAGGTGCCTTATCTTGCATTAGGGGCTTTTTGACCTCCTATTTTGTGGTGCCTTATGTTTAGCTTTAGGGGCTTTTTACCTCTTATTTTGAGGGGCCTTATCTCTAGTATTAGGAGCTTTTTTACCTCTGTTTTTAGGTGTCTTAAATTTAGATTTAGGGCTTTATGACCTATATTTTTAGGTGCCTTACCTCTAGCTTTAGGAGCTTTTTGACCTCTTTTTAAGGTGCCTTATCTCTAGCATTAGAGCCCTTTTTACCTCTATTTTTAGGTGCTCTATCTCTAACATTAGGAGCTTTTTTACCTCTATTTTTATGCGCCTTATCTCTAGCATTAGGGGCTTTTTGACCTCGGTTTTGAGGTGCTTTATCACTGGCGGTAGGGATTTTATGACCTCTATTTTAAGGTGCCTTATCTCGAGAGCATTAGGGGCTTTTAGTCTTCTGATTTTAGGTGCCAGATGCCCTATTTCTAGCATTAGGGGATTTTTTCTACCTATATTTTAAGGTGCCTTAACTTTAGCTTTAGGGGCTTTATGACCTTCGATCAAAGGGATTAACCGGTGATGAAGTGTGGGACAGAGGTAGATGGAGAACGCTGGCCAGAAACATCGACACCACATAAAAGTGGAAAAAGATGCAGACAAAGAAGAAGAAGAAGATTACCTCTATTTTTAGGTGCCTTATCTTTAGCATTAGGAGCTTTTTGACCTCTGATTTTGAGGTGCCTTATCTCTAGCTTCTAGCATTAGGGGCTTTTTAACATTATTTTGAGGTGCCTTATCTCAAGCATTAGTGGCATTTTGACCTATATTTTGAAGTGCCTTGTCTCTAACATTAGGAATTTTTTTACCTCTATTTTTAGGTGCCTTATCTCTAGCATTAGAGGTTTTTTTACCTGTATTTCGAGGTGCCTTATCTCTAGAATTAGGTGCTTTTTTACCTCTATTTTAGGCGCCTTATCTCTAGCAATAAAGGTTTTTTTACCTGTATTTCAAGGTGCCTTATCTCTAGTGTTAGTCTTTTTTTTTTACCTCAATTTTAAGGTGCATTAGTTCTAGCATTAGAGGCTCTTTGACCTCTATTTTTAGGTGCCTTATTTATAGCATTATGGACTTTTTTACCTTTATTTTTAGGACCCTTATATATAGCATTAAGGGCTTCTTGACCTCGATTTTGAGGAGCATTACTTTTAGCATTAGAGGCTCTTTGACCTCTATTTTAGGTGCCTTGTTTATAGCATTAGGGGCTTTTTTATCTCCATTTTGAGGTGCATTACCTCTAGCATTACAGTCTCTTTGACCTCTATATTTAAGTGCCTTGTTTATAACATTTGATGCTTTTTGACCTCTATTTTGAGGTGCATTACTTCAAGTATTAGAGGCTCTTTGACCTCTATTTTCAGGAGCCTTATATATAGCACTAGGGACTTTTTATATCTCGATTTAGAGGTGCATTACTTGTAGCTTTAGAGGCTCTTTGACCTCTCTTTTTAGGTGCCTTATTTATAGCATTAGGGGCTTTTTGACCTCGATTTTGAGGAGCATTACTTTTAGCATTAGAGGCTCTTTGACCTCTATCTTAGGTGCCTTGTTTATAGCATTAGGGGCTTTTTTACCTCTATTTTGAGGTGCATTACCTCTAGCATTACAGTCTCTTTGACCTCTATATTTAGGTGCCTTGTTTATAACATTTGATGCTTTTTGACCTCGATTTTGAGGTGCATTACTTTTAGCATTAGAGGCTCTTTGACCTCTATCTTAGGTGCCTTGTTTATAGCATTAGGGGCTTTTTTACCTCTATTTTGAGGTGCATTACCTCTAGCATTACAGTCTCTTTGACCTCTATATTTAGGTGCCTTGTTTATAACATTTGATGCTTTTTGACCTCGATTTTGAGGTGCATTACTTTTAGCATTAGAGGCTCTTTGACCTCTATCTTAGGTGCCTTGTTTATAGCATTAGGGGCTTTTTTACCTCTATTTTGAGGTGCATTACCTCTAGCATTACAGTCTCTTTGACCTCTATATTTAGGTGCCTTGTTTATAACATTTGATGTTTTTTCACCTCGATTTTGAGGTGCATTACTTTTAGCATTAGAGGCTCTTTGACCTCTATCTTAGGTGCCTTGTTTATAGCATTAGGCGCTTTTTTACCTCTATTTTGAGGTGCATTACCTCTAGCATTACAGTCTCTTTGACCTCTATATTTAGGTGCCTTGTTTATAACATTTGATGCTTTTTTACCTCGATTTTGAGGTGCATTACTTTTAGCATTAGAGGTTCTTTGACCCCTATCTTTAGGTGCCTTATTTATAGCATTAGGGGCTTTTTTACCTCTATTTTGAGGTGCATTACCTCTAGCATTACAGTCTCTTTGACCTCTATATTTAGGTGCCTTGTTTATAACATTTGATGCTTTTTGACCTCGATTTTGAGGTGCATTACTTTTAGCATTAGAGGCTCTTTGACCTCTATCTTAGGTGCCTTGTTTATAGCATTAGGGGCTTTTTTACCTCTATTTTGAGGTGCATTACCTCTAGCATTACAGTCTCTTTGACCTCTATATTTAGGTGCCTTGTTTATAACATTTGATGCTTTTTGACCTCGATTTTGAGGTGCATTACTTTTAGCATTAGAGGCTCTTTGACCTCTATCTTAGGTGCCTTGTTTATAGCATTAGGGGCTTTTTTACCTCTATTTTGAGGTGCATTACCTCTAGCATTACAGTCTCTTTGACCTCTATATTTAGGTGCCTTGTTTATAACATTTGATGCTTTTTGACCTCGATTTTGAGGTGCATTACTTTTAGCATTAGAAGCTCTTTGACCCCTATCTTTAGGTACCTTATTTATAGCATTAGGGGCTTTTTTACCTCTATTTTGAGGTGCATTACCTCTAGCATTACAGTCTCTTTGACCTCTATATTTAGGTGCCTTGTTTATAACATTTGATGCTTTTTGACCTCGATTTAGAGGTGCATTACTTTTAGCATTAGAGGCTCTTTGACCTCTATCTTAGGTGCCTTGTTTATAGCATTAGGGGCTTTTTTACCTCTATTTTGAGGTGCATTACCTCTAGCATTACAGTCTCTTTGACCTCTATATTTAGGTGCCTTGTTTATAACATTTGATGCTTTTTGACCTCGATTTTGAGGTGCATTACTTTTAGCATTAGAGGCTCTTTGACCTCTATCTTAGGTGCCTTGTTTATAGCATTAGGGGCTTTTTTACCTCTATTTTGAGGTGCATTACCTCTAGCATTACAGTCTCTTTGACCTCTATATTTAGGTGCCTTGTTTATAACATTTGATGCTTTTTGACCTCTATTTTTAGGTGCATTACTTTTAGCATTAGAGGCTCTTTGACCCCTATCTTTAGGTGCCTTATTTATAGCATTAGGGGCTTTTTTACCTCTATTTTGAGGTGCATTACCTCTAGCATTACAGTCTCTTTGACCTCTATATTTAGGTGCCTTGTTTATAACATTTGATGCTTTTTTACCTCGATTTTGAGGTGCATTACCTTTAGCATAAGAGGCTCTTTGACCCCTATCTTTAGGTGCCTTATTTATAGCATTAGGGGCTTTTTTACCTCTATTTTGAGGTGCATTACCTCTAGCATTACAGTCTCTTTGACCTCTATATTTAGGTGCCTTGTTTATAACATTTGATGCTTTTTGACCTTGATTTTGAGGTGCATTACCTCTAGCATTAGAGGCTCTTTGACCTCTATTTTAGGTGCCTTGTTTATAGCATTAGGCGCTTTTTTACCCCTATTTTGAAGTGCATTACCTCTAGCATTACAGTCTCTTTGACCTCTCTTTTTAGGTGCCTTATTTATAGCATTATGGGCTTTTTTACCTCGATTTTTAGGTGCATTACCTCTAGCATTACAGTCACTTTGACCTCTATTTTTAGGTGCCTTATTTATAAATAAACATTTGATGCTTTTTTACTTCGATTTTGAGGTGCATTACTTCAAGCATTAGAGGCTATTTGACCTCTATTTTAAGGAGCCTTATATATAGCATTAGGGGCTTTTTTTTATCTCGATTTTGAGGTCCATTACTTGTAGCATTAGTGGCTCTTGACCTCTATTTTTAGGTGCCTTATTTATAGCATTAGGGACTTTTTGACCTCGATTTAGAGGTGCATTACTTGTAGCTTTAGAGGCTCTTTGACCTCTATTTTTAGGTGCCTTATTTATAGCGTTAGGGGCTTTTTGACCTCGATTTTGAGGTGCATTACCTCTAGCATTAGAGGCTCTTTGACCTCTCTTTTTAGGTGCCTTATTTATAGCATTAGGGGCTTTTTTACCTCGATTTTGAGGTGCCTTACTTTAACATTAGAGGCTCTTTGACCTCTCTTTTTAGGTGCCTTATTTATAGCATTAGGGGCTTTTTTACCTCGATTTTGAGGTGCCTTACTTTAACATTATAGGCTCTTTGACCTCTCTTTTTAGATGCCTTATTTATAGCATTAAGGGCTTTTTGACCTCGATTTAGAGGTGCATTACTTGTAGCTTTAGAGGCTCTTTAACCTCTATTTTTAGGTGCCTTATTTATAGCGTTAGGGGCTTTTTGACCTCGATTTTGAGGTGCATTACCTCTAGCATTAGAGCTCTTTGACCTCTATTTTTAGGTGCCTTATTTATAGCATTAAGGGTTTTTTGACCTCGATTTTGAGGGGCATTACTTGTAGCATTAGAGGCTCTTTGACCTCTCTTTTTAGGTGACTTATTTATAGCATTAGGGGCTTTTTACCTCGATTTTGAGGTGCCTTACTTTTAGCATTATAGGCTCTTTGACCTCTATTTTTAGGTGCCTTATTTATAGCATTAAGGGCTTTTTTACCTCGATTTTGAGGTGCATTACTTGTAGCATTAGAGGCTCTTTGACCCCTATCTTTAGGTGCCTTATTTATAGCATTAGGGGCCTTTTGAGCTCAATTTTGAGGTGCATTACTTCTAGCATTAGAGGCTCTTTGCCCTCTCTTTTTAGGTGCCTTATTTATAGCATTAAGGGCTTTTTGACCTCGATTTTGAGGTGCATTACTTGTAGCATTGTAGGCTTTTTGACCTCTATTTTTGGAGCCTTATCTATAGCATTAGGGGTTTTTTACCTCTCTTTTTAGGTGCCTTGTTTATAGCATTAGAGATTTTTTTTTTAACTCGATTTTGAGTTGCATTACTTCTAGCATTAGAGGCTCTTTTTCCTCTCTTTTTAGATGCCTTATTTATAGCATTAGGGCCTTTTTTACCTTTATTTTTATGTGCCTTATTTTTAGCATTAAGGTTTTTTAACCTCTATTTTTGGGGTGTCTTATTTCTAGCATTAATGGGTTTATTACCTCTATTTTGAGGTACCTTATTTCTCGTATTAGGGGCTTTTTTACCTTTATTTCAAGGTGACTTAACTCTAGCATTAAAGGCTATTTTACGTCTTCGTTTAAAGGCTCTTCGTTGCTGATTTCTGTCTGTTCTAGTTTTTCATGATCTTTAGGTTTTCGGTTTCCTTTGATATTTCGTCTTTCAGTTTCCTTACTTCGCCAATTTCCTTCCCGATTTCATCGTATTCTTTCCTAGTTCGTCAGTTGCCTTCTAGATTTCAAGAGAGATTTCAGTGCCGTGTGTCTTCATTTCGTCAGATTCCTCAGAGAAATCGATGGCATCCATGTCTTTTTCCATCAGGGCGATGGGTAAAGACAGGAATGCTATAAATTTTCTCTGCATACGTCATCACGGTAAAGCAAACGATGAGCAACACAATATATTTACCAATACGATCTGGATATGTCCTTTCTTCAGTGTCGAATTTTGGGACTATCCTGTTGAAGAACCACAAGTCGCTCACCGTTCAGTTGAACCATTCTCTCTCCGACCTTATTTCCTTAGTTCCAATAGTCTTCAAAAGCCCAAGCAAAGGATCATTCAAGGCGCGTATATTATTTTCTTCAAAGCTCGACAACTTCTGCAGCAACCACCAAAACCAGCTGTAGATGAAGGTGTTCCGAAGAGCCTCCTGTTGATCCTGTAGTTGTAATACACAATTCTCACAGTCGGCTTCCTGCTCCAAAAATAGCCATTAACAATATTCACTGCGTTGCATGCTTAGTTTGAAAAAAAAAGAGATCAGGTCTTCAGAAGACATTTGAATCTCGGGGCGGAGCCGTTCAGGACTGCTCCGTGAAGATTCTGTTCTGTAGTCATTTAGAACTCCATGCTAAGTTTACGGCTATGTCTTCTAAAGCCTTTTGAAGATCCTGGATGTTTTCTTCAGGTGCCGTTCAGGGAGCTCCAGGAAGAATCTGTTCTGGAGTCATTCCGAACTCCATGCTAAGTCTACGGCTGTTTCTTTTGAAGGCATTTGGAAATCCGGGAAAGCTTTCTTCCCAAGCCGTTCAAAGATTCTGTTCTAGGGTCATTCAGAACTCCATGCTAAGTCTATGGCCATTTCTTCTGAATCCATTCGGATATCCGTGAAGATTTTCTTCCGAAGCAGCTTAGGACTCTGGGAAAAACTCTTCTTTCGTTTCAATAAACCCATCATCATCATCATCATCATCATCATCATCATCATCATCATCATCATCATCATCATCATAATAATAATAATAATAATAATAATAATAATAATAATGATAATGATAATAATGATAATAATAATAATAATGGTAATGATAATAATAATAGCAATAATAATAGTGAATAACTACATGATTTGATTTATGGATTTGAGTCTGAAAGTTCTGAAGTCGTTAAACGCTCGGATTTGCAATTTGAAGGAAAAGTTGAGACTGAATAGGAAGATGGAAAGATGATTAATACTATAATTTATTACTTTCTTTATTAAGTAACGCCTACAGCGCACTCGGCGATCGAACTCGGGCGAAGATTAATTGACGTTTTCAGCAAACCGCATTGAAATAACCCATTTTTGGTACGTATCCATATCAGAGCCGTTCGAAACACAGAAAATACGTCTCGAAAAAACACATTTCACGAGTACTTTTCTGAGGAATTTATTTTAGATGATCAATAATGATGTATCCAATGGAATTATTACTTTCTAGATTTTTTTCGGAGGCGATGGATGTTGCTATGTGTATATGTTATGTTTCTACCAATGGTATATATATTCACACACACACACACACACACACACACATATATATATATATATATATATATATATATATATATATATATCTCATTTCTCCTACCCCTATTGACGCAAAGGGTCTCGGTTAGATTTCATTAGTCGTCCCTATCTTGAGCTTTTAATTCAATACATATCCATTCATCATCTACTTCACGCTTCATAGTCCTCAGCCATGTAGGTCTGGGTCTTCCAACTCTTCTAGTGCCTTGTGGAGCCCAGTTAAACGTATATATATATATATATATATATATATATATATATATATATATAAATATATAAATATATAGATATGTATATATATGTATATATGTATATGTATATATATGTATATATATATATATATATATATATATATATATATATATATACATGTGTGTGTGTGTGTGTGTACATTTTTGTGTGTCATCAGCCGTGACTGGTCCACTATAGAAAAAAGACCCCAGACATGCTACTTTATAAGATCGTCTTTTCTTCTTTTGCAATCTCTAGGGACACATTCTACAATTCTTAGTATCCATCTATTGTCTGACATTCTCATTATATGCCCTGCCCATGTCCATTCCTTTTTCTTACATGTTAGAATATCTTCTACTTTAGTTTGCTCGCGTATCCATGTTGCTCTTTTTATGTCTGTTATCGTTATTCTTATCATCATTCTTTCCATAGCTCTTTTTAGTTATAATCAGCTTATGTTGTAAGGCCTTTAGTAATGCTCCAAGTGTCTGATGCTTAAGTTAATACTGTTAGGACCATCTGATTAAATAATTTCCATTTTAGAAAAAAGACATTATATATATATATATATATATATATATATTATATATATATATACACATATATATACATACATAAATACATATATAATGAATACACAACGTCTCATCTGTGTCCAAAATCGAAGACAACTTCTCCTCGGTCAGATCGTCATGCAGAAAGTTTTCAGGATAACAGCAAAAATACATTTACTTTTCTCTATTAATTGTTTGGTATCGAAATGTGTTTCAGATCACTTCGAGACCCTTCTTCAGGACTACATTAATTTTAGGAACTACACTTTAATATAAAGGTTATGGTGGTGAAATTTTGATAACATTTTCACCATCGTAACCTTTTATGTTAAAGTGTTGTCTGTCCTAAGTACATTTATTCATTAGCAATCTCTAGAGGTTCGTCCGTAACCCTTATAGGTTGTCTCTGTATTTTTTTTTAACATTATCTTAGTTTTACTCATTTATTTTCAGTCCTACATTTCTGCTTTCTCTATTCAAATCTTCTATTATCTTTTGCAATTCCTCCCATGATTCACTAATAGAACTATGTCATCTGCAAATCTTAAATTGCTAAAGTATTTCTAATTTATGTTAATTCTTAAATTTTCCCAATCTAAATTCTAAAAAACTTCTGTGCATGCTGTGAATGATTTAGGAGAGAGGGGGTCACCCTTTCTAAATCGTTTCTCAATCAGATTTTTTTTTACTATCTCTATGTAGTTTCCCTATAGACATCGTAAAGATTTTCAGCAAATAGAAAGACTGAGCCTTAACCAAGAGAGCAGGCAGGCTTTAGAAGCGTGTGTTCAACAACTGACCATATCCATGTAATTAAATTGTATCATCAGTCACCATAATTAATATTGTTTCAGAAGTGATTGGTGAAAATAAAATATATGAAATGGCATGCAATGAAAGTGTTCAGTGGTGTATTATTATAGTGATGGTATGGTATAAAGGATGTAGGGTATAAATATTATACTATTAACACATTGTCTACTCATAGTATCTGATTTGGTGTCAATAACCTTAGAGGTCAGGACACCAGAAAACTCCTAATCAATCGATCAACCAATCAAATTAACTGGGCTAGTCGCTCACCTCCAAACGAACCCCCTTCCCTGGTGACGATTGCTCAATGCTCATAGGTCGGAGTCTAGCTGCCTTCACCCTCCCCAAGGCAAAATTAAATATTTCCTTAGCATTGAGTCTTCGTATTATTATGATTTTATTTGATGTTTCATGACCTGATGTCCAACACCTTATAGGTGTTCCCCAGGTAAGCTCTTCAAGAAATCCATTACTCTCGTTATGTGTTCAATCAGTCTTTAGCATATTTACTTCGTTATTTGTAGTTATGAAATTATTGTAAACACCTGGAGAACAAATGTATGAAATATTGTCGTCTTAGTATTTTGATTTTTAACTTCCACCAGAAGGATCTTATCATAACTACGAGACCTTTAAACTTCGAACATGTGGGGATGGGGTTGGGATGTAATCAGGTGGTGGTTAAAGATGATAGTGGAAAGGTGGTAATTGAGTGACCTTAATGTATGGCTTTACGAGGTTTGCCTATCAACATTTGTGAAGTGATGAAGTTGATGATGATGATGATGATGATGGTAATACCTTATTGATAACAATTAATATCAATGATTCCATGAAATAAATCAAATTGTTATTCATTTATTATTTTTTACATGCAATATGGCATAAAATGCATCCAATTGAAATGATGGCGATGTTTAAAAAACTATTGCTGGTAACTCGACGAATTTCGGACATATATGTAAATCCTATTAGGGTATCCTATAGTGTCCTCTGAGTCTAGAATGATTAAATATTACAATTGCTAATTTGTAGCCATGGTGACTATAAAAACATCGGTTACAAAACTTGGCGTGTAACATTTGTTTTGGGTAACATATACCTGTATAGTCCAGGCTAAAGATGTGGCTTGGGCTGGTTTTAGATATTCACACTAATTGTTCAAAGAATCGGTAACCAACAAATCTTATGGTCGCCGGCCTTTCAAAACCAAACCAACATGCAAGATAAGTGTAAGATCAAAATTTTTGACTTATTTCTTCCGGTAACAAAGTAACAAAGTTTTCGTAATTAGGGATATCATTTTCAATAATTGGACTGTTAATTGTCGGAATGTGATGTGTCATATATGACTTAAGAATAGCTTTAATCTTTACAAGCTGAACCGAAAACAAAACCTAAATAGCAGATGGACAGACAGCAATACGTAATAGCCACAATTCATGACAATGGTATCAACAAAGTTATGATTGACTTCGCTCGATGTTTCTTAAACATAGGTGCCTGTTCCCTTAAGAGGTGTGTGGTCGGTTCCTAACCATATGAATATGAATAATTAGAACAAAAATATTTCGTTTTATTCGCAGGTTTATTTTTTCCTGTGAAAACAGTAATACAGCATTTGTCCTTGAAGCAATTTTTCATTTAATACATATCGGATCCACTTTATATCATAGCATTTACGCGTTTTTTCTCTTGTATTTCAACACTTCAGGGGTGCAAGAATTTTATGCTGATTTGAAAAGAGAGCATGCATTGAAAAAAGGTTAAGAACCACTGATCGCTATGAGCGTTCATGAAATAAAATAATGCATTGGTTCCTTACTGCTGTTACGATTCAATAAAAGGGAATATGCCGGGAGGTTTTCAGTGGAGTAACAAACCATCCATAACCAAATCGCGATTTGATAAAAAAAAAAAAAAAATGAAACCACGTGACCAGGGACCGCCTAAAAATCAACCAGTATCACACATGGTTCAGGTATGCTTGTGTTTTTAGGTAGTTACTGAACATCTTTGGAACTTGGGATTTTCCCCCAAAAGAAATGCAAATCCAACGCAAGCTTGCTGAGTAGTTATCGGTTTTTTGTGATCCTTGGACACATCCAAATAACATAAAAAAGTGAGAGAGAGAGAGAGAGAGAGAGAGAGAGAGAGAGAGAGAGAGAGAGAGAGAGAGAGAGAGAGAGCAGCTGCTAGGATAATGCAAACGAAGGCTATATCATTCTGACGTATAATAATTGGAATAGTCAGTTCCCACAATATTTAAGGATGTTCTATAGAGAAATGTATTAAGGAATTAAAATATCAGTGTGATTGTAATTTTCGATCACTATTATCGAAAACGATTGCATTTCTTATAGGAATAAGAGATAAGACCTCTTTATCTCTCTAATGTATATATATATATATATATATATATATATAAATTTATATATATATACAGTATATATATATATATATGTATATATATATTTATATATACACAGTATATATATTTATATATACATATATATTTATATATATAAATATATATATATATATATATATATATATATATATATATATATATATATTATATCATTAATCATCGCATTGCTTTGAGTGCTATTGGTAATTTCTCTACCCCTCACATTCGAACCATCAAACGATGTCTTGGTTGTTTAAACGTCTGCCACCTTTCAGAGCAAGAAGGGCATGATCTCTCCAAGTCAGGTGTGGCGAGGTGACACCGGTTTTGGTGCTGGGTGTACCAATTCTTTTAAATGTAACCCTATAAGGTTATCTGAATTGAAAGTACTGAACTATATTATTATTATTATTATTATTATTATTATTATTATTATTACTTGCTAAGCTACAATCCTAGTGGGAAAAGCAGGTTGCTATATGCTCAAGGGCTCCAACAAAGGGAAAAACCCAGTGAGGAAAGGAAATAAGGTAACAAATAGAATAGTGTACTCGAGTGTACCCTCAAGCATGAGATCTCTAACCCAAGACAGTAGAAGATTATGGTAGATAGGCTATGGCACTACCCAAGACAAGAGAACAGTGGATTAATTTTGGAGTGTCAGTTTTTTTACATCTTTGCTCTTTCGTGGCGCCACCGAATCGGGAAAACAGCAATGAAGGTTTAAGGATAGATCTCATGAAGGACTGACGAGGACCTACAGCGAGAGGGAGACTCTCATTACACTTCACTACTGTTGAAGGACTTGAGTACCACTTTAGTAACCACTTCACCTACGGCTTGTCAGACTTTAATAGCCACTTGAAAATCTTCTCCCAAAGATTTTAATTCGTTTATTGACTTTTGATATTAATCAGTATTCTCAGAATACACATTCATAGCATGAAGGACATTCTTTTTCATGTCTGAAGAAAATTCTTTTTCATGTCCCTTATTTTCTACTTTAATGATAATTTTCATACTGTTTATTGTTGACCTTTACTCTTCAGAGTAATGGTGCGAGTTAACTAATCGATGAATGATGGTAAGAAAGTAGTTATCGTCTCATTTTTTCCGAACGAAAAAACTCTTTTTCATAATTTTAGAAAATCTGCTTGTATCATTTTCCATTATTCATGAATTTCTATTCACAATAAAAGTAAAGAAGAATCAATATTTAAAATAATTTTCGTTAAATGTTACTTTAGTCCCACGAACCATTACTATATTAATTTGCTCCACTTTTCATTGACAAAATGTAATTTTACAATATTATTATCAATAATGTCTGAAAAATTCCTCCAAATTCTACCTACACATCTTTCTCCCAGCTACAACAGAATGAACGACGGAACCTCTTTTGGAAAATCATCAACCCCAACTGGGGAACGACTTCTTTTCCAAGAAATGTGCTCATCATTAAACTCGACTCTCTCTCTCTTTCTCTCTCTCTCTCTCTCTCTCTCTCTCTCTCTCTCTCTCTCTCTCTCTCTCTCTCTCTCTCTCTCTATATATATATATATATATATATATGTATATATATGTGTGTATATATATATATATATATATATATATATATATATATATATATATATATATAATGCCAGAGAACTTCAATTCAATGAATCAACACATTATATATATATATATATATATATATATATATATTATATATATATATATATATATATATATAGATAGATATATATATCTATATCTATATATTTATGTATATATATATATATATATATATATATATATATATATATATATATATATATATATATATATCTTGTTTTGTCTGTCGATAAACATTTTTTTTTATGTCTACGTGTTCCTTAACATGGTATTTTTTATATAATATAATCAGCGTTGGCATATCTTAAGTTTTTTATTTTTTCTAGACATATGTGTTACACCATATTTTGTTAAATCGCCTTTTTTTTCATTCTCACAATATCCAATGTCAGTTTTCTCAATTTATAATTAAAAAATGTCCAACATCTCTCTCTCTCTCTCTCTCTCTCTCTCTCTCTCTCTCTCTCTCTCTCTCTCTCTCTCATTTCTACGAATTTCCGGTACCTGTATTGCCAAAGAATGGTTCCAGTATGATTGAACAACTATTGTCGGAATCGTTGTACTCTTTATCTTCTCCTTTTAATCATCCTGTCCATTGTTGTCTGGACACTTTTCATGTTTCTTGGGCACTTCTGCTCCTACGCAGCAATAAAACAAAGAACAAGTGTCTGGCTATATATATATATATATATATATATATATATATATATATATATATATATATATATATATATATAGATAAATAGATATACATATAAATATATATATGTGTATATATATGTGTATATATATATACAGAAATATATATATATATATATATATATATATATATATATATATATATATACATATACATATATATATATATATATATATATATATATATATATTATATATATATATATATATATATATATATATATATATATATATATATATAATTTCTTTCCGGTCACGCTCAACCTTTCCCGTCCCTTGGGTAGGTAGGAGAGGGAGTATTCATACACTAGTGAGAGCGGTTGCGTGTAAGTGCATATCTATCTAAATATTTAGCCGACAATATTGACGGGTCGCGTACACAAGTTTTGAATATTTCCAACCAGTCATTTTAGGTAGAAATAAATATTTCAACACTGTCAAGAGATCTTTATCAGGTCGCTTTTCTTCTGACAAATCCTTTTTTTACACGTGCTTACATCGTGTTTGGATTTGCATCCCACCCACCCAATTTCTACGCTGCATATCCATATCTCTAAAAACGTTATTGCTTTTACCAGTCGAGTGCCCTTTGACATTCTATATTTTCCTCTTAAGGTTTGTAAAGTAAGCGACAGTATCTATAATTGCGATCTACACGGAATTTAGGAAGAGCCTTGTTACCTTTCTGTTTTAGATGCGGACTGTTGATGTTAATCCTAACTTACCTTCCATGAGGATAATTTGGTTAGAATGCAGGTGAACTAAAAGACAGCAGCAACGGTTGTTACAGAAAAGAGAGACCAATGAAAAAAATGACATTCAATGAATTACTCAAACTATTTTCTTCAGTCCCGATTTAGTATGATTCAAAACTTATTGAAATTCCTATTTCGAGGTGGTGTTATTGTGGGAAAGCTTCCTCTATTATTATTATTATTATTATTATTATTATTATTATTATTATTATTATTATTATTATTACTTGCTAAGCTACAACCCTAATTGGAAAAACAGGATGCTATAAGCCCAAGGGCTCCAACAGGGAAAATAACCCAGTGAGGAAAGGAAATAAGGAAAAACGGCTAGAGAAGTTTAAGAACAATAGTAATATTAATATAAATCTTTCATATATAAACTATTACTATCTGATAAAGTCCCCAAACCTTAGTATGGCCATGATTTTGTAGAAGAATTCCAGGAGTTATATTGAACACCGATTTTGGGGGATAGCCGACATCAATAAAGTAATATTTTCGTATAAATTTCTTAAGGTTGTATACATAATATATATAATTTTTTCTCTCACATTATGCACCCGTCTGTCAAGCAGCTTTAGTGTCCGAGAGGGTGTGTCTATACTTATCAGGGGATAGAATATGCACCAGTTCATTTACCAGTGAATGCTTTATTCATCAGCGTCTGGTTTTCTTGCAGCTGATAGATTATTTGTACAATGGCTAATTATCTATTTGCCCCTGAATTGTAAGAGAAGGGGATTTTTGGAGAGTTATTGAATTTCAAGTATAACAGAGGTCATGTTATTTTTAGGATTTTCATCTTAAAAAGACCTTAAAGAATGGCGAGAATAGATCTAACTTGTGTACCCAAGCCGTCAAAAATTATTTCTAAATATTTAGATAGATATGCGCACACACACAGATTCAACTCTTCCCAGCCCCTTCCCCTTTGCTAATTATAACGGCAATTTGTGCGAGTGTGATTTCTGAGTGTACTTCTCAGGGTAACCCCCCTCTCATTAGGGTATGAATACTCCCTCTCCCCCCTGAGCATGGCAGGAAAGAAATACACATTATATATGTAGTCAGAAACCTGCTCTTGTTTATATAGGGGAGATACACAAACAACGTTTCCATATGTTTTAAGTAAAATATGACCAAAGATGTTTTGTACACAAAAGCACAAGATATTCTGAAAAAAAAATACATCATCATAATTGAAATAAATTTTCTACAGATATTCTTTCCCAAAGAATATTTAGTAGTATTTTTTTCCGAGGAAGTTTTTTCATTTGGCCGTAACACCCTAACAGGGTGTGGGTGAAGTGGTCACTAAAGTGGTAGGCAAGTGCCCTGGGAGAGTCATCCTCTCCTTAGGTATCCTCTCTGGGGTCCTTCAGCAAATCGTTCATCAATCCTTCGCTATTGCTTTAGTGATTCGGTAATGAAAGAGCCGTTGCCATGACTCACTATTTCCTTCATAGTGACTACTTCAGAGATAAATTTTTGTTAATTTTTATTGATTGATGGTGTCAAACGGGAGAAGTGTCTGTCTTTCGTAGTACTGATTTTCACCTGAGGTTTGAGGTTTATACCTAAAAATTGATATTTGGTTTTCCATTCATTATTGCTATCTGGTTTTAGGCATTGACAAATTGCTATCTAGTTTTAGACATGGATAACTTCCTGTCTAGTTTTAGGTATGGATAAATTGCTATGTGGTTTTAGACGTGGGTAACGCATGCTCTCTCTCTCTCTCTCTCTCTCTCTCTCTCTCTCTCTCTCTCTCTCTCTCTCTCTCTCTCTCTCAAATGCAAATGAAAAGCAAGGGACTTAAGTATATATATTTAAAAAGGGCAATGAATTATAAAGAAATATTACTCTACAAACTAATTTTTTTTTTGAGAGCAACTACTGTGTATCAACTACTTTTTTATGCCAACATTAGCCCGATCTGTCTACTGGCGAGATGCAAGTAAAGATAAAACACATCCATTCATGAAAAGATGAAAAAAATATATGTCTCGTTTGCTCAAATGAGAAGTAAAAAGTTTTTATAAGGAAAAGCGTGATAGTCGACAAGAGGAAAGGCGAGAATGTCGATGGTGATATTTATTTTATTACCTTTTTTTTTTTTTTTACTTAGGGACTCATTGTTTGATAAGTCATATTTAGATAATAGTTGTAATTTTCAAGGCATCATCAATGCTGGAGGATATGATAGACCAATTTTCAATTTGGAAGAAAGTATAAAATAGTGTTCAATTGAAGTACATGGGTATTAAAGACTACGAGAGCTAGGAATTTACTTAGCAAGAAATTTCACCAAGCATTGTTGATAGCTTTTGACACATATTTACACTAGTGTTTAGTTTAAAATTTATACTGTAATCATGCTTCTGTCGGCATCCTTATTACTATTGTCAATAATACCATTGTATTTCAAATCTAGGAAAGGAATAGCTCTACGTTGACTTGGATTTTCTTTGCATACCTCGTATTATGACTTTGCTGGTGTGTCATTATCCAGTGTTATAAGTCCACAAATACTCTACATTGCGTACGTTTTAGGAGAGTCCTACAAGAGGCTTTCTGAATTTATTAACTTTATTTAGGACTTTGAGCACAAACTCGCACATCTTTATACAATATATAAGCGAAATAACCAGTAATAAGTAGTTTACTTATCCATCTAAATGTAGTTGAAACTAATTTATCCATCATTAGCCATTATCTCTTGCCTTTATCTTCTTTGTCAGTGTATTATTTGTCTCAAAATCGTAACAGATATCAATAGTCAAGTTCACCACCTTATTTTTGTGTAATCAAAGCTATACAATTTTGGAAACTTCAATGTATAATCATTCAGACACACAATGTTTCCATTTGCCCTAATACTTATAAGGCCGCCAGTTTTTGTTTTATAAGATAGTTACCTTATAAAAAGTTTTCTTCCGTATCGCAGCTTCTAAATAACCTAGAAATCTGATTTTGACAGCTAAACCACTATTTCCAATGGTATCAAAATTAGTAAGCTAAATTTAACCGCAAACTTATCTTACTGACATATGTATCGAGTGTTTTACGAGTAATCACACATGAACGTTCCACTGAGTTAGTCTCCATAAGAACCAATATTCTCCTCAACAAAAAACGGGTTTAATCTTTTAGACAGCCAAGGGGTCTACAAATCATCACCATCAGTTTCTGTGTCATTATTCTGATATTCACTGTCGCATTGGAAAAAAAACCACCTTTGTAATGCAACCATCTCCAACTTCCATTCAAGTACAATACTCTGTTCAACATTTATAATTTAGGCCTACTGCAATAATCAGACCATTAGATAAACATGTGGTTGGTGCTTAGTATGGCCGAATGACCAATTTGTCCTATGAAATGAGTAAATTCTTGCAAGAATTGCTGTAACAAATGCATATGCTAATTGGAATCCGTGGCATAGAAAATGATAGTGTAGCTGTCAAGATAAAAGCTCCAGGTTATTTAGAACATCAGATATCGACTAAAACATTTTTCACGGCAGCCATTATGTAAAATCTAACATGTCGCCCATATGGAACTCAATGCAAAATGGAAACATTGCTTTTCTGATTGTTTATACTAGAAAGTTTCTAAAAATGTAAAATTTTCATCCCCTACACAAAGATCCAACGAAAATTAGAATCCAAACATAGTAAACCTGGTTACAAGGGCACGGTGATAAGGAGTAAAGGTCGGTTATTTAGTACCGCCATTCACTGAAAGCATTTAAGGAAGGTCTTTGCAGTAACCATTCGGGCCCGAGCTCCAGCGGCTTTTCAGCCTTCTACTGTATACCCCCTTACCCGCTTCTATTCTACCATCTCGCTGTCTAACCTCTCAACTTTTACCTTATAATGTAACTGCTAGATTTCCCCCCATGTTGCACCTCGCCACTGGATGGCCTCACAGGCCCAATGTCAGTTCATATAGTCAAAATTCATAAATCTAAGCATTGCTTAGTGTCAAAAGTTAGTCCCTTCGCCTCCATACTTCATAAAATCACGAATAGTGATGCTCAGAGAAAAGTGAATGTAAAAAATACTTTATATAGATTAGGAAAAATATACACATAACCCCCAACACACACTCATATATAACACACACTCATATATATATATATATATATATATATATATATATATATATATATATAGATATAGATAGATAGATAGATAGATAGATTTAGATACATATACATATTACATATATATATATATATATATATATATATATATATATATATATGTATATATGTGTGTATATATATATGTATATATATGTGTGTATACACACATACATATATATATATATATATATATATATATATATATATATATATATGATATATACACACGCACACCAGAATCTTGATAAATTGTAAAGAATTTGAGATACCAATAACACTTTAAAGAGGGTTGTTCGTCAGTGCATTCCACATGCTGGATGGTAGGCATTCCGACAACTCTTAGCTGCACTTCCTTTATATCCATCTACTTTATCTACCTTCTGTCTTCCTTTCTCTCTTCCTTTGTCCCATTTTACTGTCCAACCTCTTCGGTGTAACTGCGGGGGGGGGGGGGGAATTTCCTCTATTTGCCCCTGGTCTTTGGATGGCCTAAATTCACAAATATAAATCCAATCTTTTTGAATTGCAATGGATTTTAGGTTTGAAAACCATTACTTTTTTTACTATTTAATTCCTCCGTTCAATTTATTATGGAACTTTAATTAAGAAATTTGCATTGTTGATTTACCAAGCTGTATGTTGTTTTATGTCATAATTTGTATGAACACAGCAATTACACTAATTGATGGGCGAACTGTTTAACACACAGCAACAGCTGTTTTTTTAATTTAAGATACCCTTGGGTCGGATGGTTTTACAGTCCGAATTTATTTCTGTTTTTGGTTTGAGCTCGTGGTCTCTTTTTGTACAAGTATCTAAAGTTGGGTGTAAAGTTAGAAATAATTTTGGTTTGTTTTGCAATCATAACAGTATAGATGTAGATATCCAAATAATATTTGAGGGTATGTTTTTTTTTATTGATAGAAATTACTTTTAGTTTTTCTGACTACATCACATTATAGGCAACAGTCTAATGCGTTTATATTTTAATAATTTTTAAGTCCGCGGTTGATAGTTTTGAAGTAGTATTTGAAAGTAGTATATAGTTTGTCATATTTCCTATATATCTGTTGTTGAAGATATTTTTGTTAGAAAGCACCATCCCCAACTGTACTCATTTCCTTCATAACCATTGAACAAGTTTTGGTGAGGTCTAAAAAAAACTTTTGAAGGTTGATAAATGCTCTAAATGTTTTCTTAATTCGTTAGTATTTCTTGTTGTCTGGAATTTAAACGTTTTTCAAAAATTGGCAGAGCAGTGGAAATCGACATCGATTACTATGGGAGTTGAGAAAGAAGAACATTAATAATATTGAAAGCAGATTTGGGGACTTCATTCAAACGATGAAAAATGTTTATCGTTAATTGTTTATACCGGAAACAATAAGATAACTTTGAAAATAAGTTTTTGACAAGATTTATTTGTTTATTAACTGAAGACGGAGGCTATCATATATTGTCAGTATAGAATCTCTTCATACATTTTAATGGTATAAGTGATTGGGAAAGACAATGGATTACTAAGACTGGACAATAGTAGTGAATGAATTGGAGGAAAACAATAGACCGCTGTAAGTCATTTATTCTGGATGAGAGAAGAAAATCTCTTTTTATTGAAGTGGTCGATTTTCATAGGTTAAAAGATAAAGCCTATCAGAGAGGGATGAAGACATACTTTTGCTTTTATTTATAAATCTTATATAATTAAATTTAGCTCTGCGGATATAGTCTGCAGATTTAGAAGGCCACCAATCGTAGAATGATTTTCAAGTATGCTTATTTTACCTGCCTTTTATTTTTACTAATCAAAGAGTAAAGCTGTTTTAGCCATGAAATGGAAAGAATATTCACCTTCATACTGAAAGCCATATTAGATTTAAGACTCACTAGCTGAAACGGAGATCCTCTTGAAACATCCAAGTATTTTCCCAGAGAAATCCCGAGTTAATGTGTACAGCCGAGTTGTGCTTTGTTTAATTGTTTATCTTAATGAGTACATATGGTATAGCTTTTGCCAGTGAGATGTATCAGTAAAAGAGCCAGACTAATTTTAAGATATTGAAGTAAGGATTGTAGCCTTTATACTAGTTTATTAATTGATTCAATCCATTATTCAGTGTGGTGTTTGTTGGTTATCTTCGGGCCATTTAAATGTGAAAATGTAACCCTATCACTGTCATACACTGGTAAGAATTTGCATTACAATAACGGTAAATGCCCGGCAACATTTATTCCAGGATTTTTACCCTTTTAAAAATGGATATACTGACATAAAGGAGTGATATTACGGTCACCAACTCGTAAAAGATAATAACAAAGGTAAAATTACGGTCGCTTGTATTATACTGAAATACGGCCGAGAACAGTATCTTTTTTACGGAGAATTTCAGATTAAGATTACGGTTTTTATTAACAGTGAATGTACTCATGGTAGGAGTTCGGTCACATGTGTAACGATGATCTTTTACAATACAAGCATCTGATGCAAGAAATGGAGAGATTAAAAGAGGGTTGTTATTTACGAATTGGAGAAAATAAAAAATAAAAGAAGTTTCCGATAAAAGGGGGTTTTGTGCAACATGGCGAAAAGATTGAAACACAAGGAACATTATTCTTATAACGGTAGCCTGAAGGGGAGATAAGTCACAACACTAGGCTTAATGGATAATTGAAAAAAAAAAAATTAACACTAGAAATCTCAGAGGTAAGGTTAGGGAGCGTAAACTTATTGAAAAATGGGGAGGAAAGCATTATTATTATTATTATTATTATTATTATTATTATTATTATTATTATTATTATTATTATTACTTTCTAAGCTACAACCCTAGTTGAAAAAGCCGGATGCTATAAGCCCAAGGGCTCCAACAGGGAAAATTGCTCGGTGAGAAAAGGAAATAAGTAAATAAACTACAAGATACGTAATGAACCATATAAAATATTTTAAGAATGGTAACAAAATTAAAACAAATCTTTCATATATAAACCATAAAAAAATTAAAAAAAGCAAGAGGAAGAGGGAGAGAAGTAAGAGAGAAGAGTGTGCCCGAGTGTACCCTCAAGCCAGAGAACTCCACCCCAAGACAGCGGAAGACCATGGTACAGAGGCAATAGCACTATCCAGGACTAGAGAACATTGGTTTGATTTTGGAGTATCCTTCTCCTAGAAGAGCTGCTTACCATAGTCCAAGAGTCACTTCTATCCTTACCAAAAAGAAAGGAGCCACTGAACAATTATAGTGTAGTAGCTAACCTCTTGATTGAAGAAGAATTGTTTGGTTATCTGTGTTTTCAAGTGTATGAAGATTGAGGAGAACGTGGAAAGAATAGGCCAGACTATTTAGGGATCTGTAGGCAAAAAAAAAAAATGAACCGCAACCAGAGATATGGATCCAATGTAGTACTATCTGGCCAGTCAAAGGAGCCAATAACTCTCTAGCGGTAGTATCTCAAGGGCTGGTTGGTTCTTTACCAATCTACTGGGAGCATTCATAGAGTAGGAAGCCTTATCAAGATGACATGTCATAGATGAAACCGTTAGTTGACGGCTGTTTTCTCACATATCTAAAATCAGATGTTTGTTGCTACTCCAAAATATGGTAGTTGGGTGACATTGCTATGTTACGGGAGTCCTGTTTCACTAATTACAAATGTGGGAACTGAGCAGCTCAACAGAACAAGAAAAATATGAATTAAATGTATAGAGCCTACGAAAGCAAAATGAAGAGATTCTAATGCCAAGGCAACATCGCACTTTAAGGGATTTTTAAACATTGAGCGTAAGAATGTAAACTTTGTCATTTCTTCAGTCAAAGTTTAAGGATACCAATGCAATAATAAGAAATTGGAATTTGTTGACATTCTTATATATACCTTGAAGCAATGAAGACTATATACATAAATTTATATGCTGTTACAATTTTATCAATAAAACTTTGGATTTTCAAAATAAGCCACAAATTTCCTCTAATATTGAATTTGTGCCAAGGCATCACAGATCCATAAAGAAATTCCTTTAATTATCAATATTTCTACCTGGCCAAGGATTCGAACTTTAATACCGATAGAAATAAGAGTAGACTTGGCCTATTCGAAGGGTTGTGTCTTACCTGTTACCCATATTTCTATTGGTGCTAAGGTTCGAATCCTCGGCCGGGGAGAAATATTGATCATTAAATTAATTTCCCTATGAGTGTGTAATCCCGTGACAGAGGGAATTCGATATTAAAGGGGCTTATTTGAACAAATTATATTCTCTGTATATTCATAGTGAATTTCAGCTGCTTCTGTTTCCTTTCTGTAGCGATACCCTTACAAAAACTGACTGGAAAATCCCTGGTGTAATGAAGGTGTTGCTGTATCCTGCCTCTCCATACAAACTTATTTTTAGAAATAATAATAATAATGAACGTGGCTGTATTTCCATTTTCCTTTTCTAGCTTATTCTCAGTTCTCTAATAAGCATCCAGGTAATTTGAAGTATTTTCCTAACCTTGCTTTAAAAGCATCTATTGTAAGGTCTAGTGACTTTTCAATTTTAAATTTTAAATCGCAAATGTAAGAGAGTGCAGGAACAGCCATTTGCAGTTTTACATACATAATTGCTTTTAGTAGAGCGCATAGCGCAAATAATTGATACCAGATAATCGCTTCTTTGCGACAGATTTTATTGTTCAATGCTCTTTTTGGGGGAAAATATCTCTGTAGATCTGGTTATGTAATTCGTTCGTAGAAGGTTACAAATCTTTTATTTAGCGTTTTTATCAAGGAAACTTAATTACGCAGTATGAGAATCGATGACTGCCTTAAGATATGTTAAGTTAGGTAGTTATGCTGCTTTTTTTTTGGGGGGGGGGGGGCGGGGTTTAAGATATGAGAGAGATATACATGTGGAATGGTCATGGTGATCATTTGAATTTTTTTAGAGATGTTTCTTGTTATTGATTGTGTCTATATTCAACCTGTTAGGAGAAGATGAAGAGGGAGGCAGAGAATTAGATGGCGAGATAAGATAAAGGATGATATGGAGAGAAGAGGTTTGGTGGAAGAGGATGCCTTTGATAGACCTCTTAATGTAGTGATACCGGTGGGAAAGAAGATCCAAGAAACTAAATCAATTATGGTTTCTTTGGCTTTTGTCTTCGCCCACTTTAAGTTAAACCATAGAAGTTGTAACGTTAGTTGGAAGTAGTAAATCAGTGAAGAACAACTATTTCTTTAATGAATGCACGAAAGAAAATCTATTTTATGCCATATACTTATGTTTTGAAGCCAGTAATGTGCCTCAAAGAACATTTACGTGAATGTTGCATGCGTTTGCATTTCACATTGATTTAGCCTGAAATGACCAGCCAACCGACCTTCTAATATTTCTGTTTTCCATTTACTGTACAGCGGGAAGATATTAATGCATTAAGCTCATTTCTGCCAGCATAGTAATTAGTTCCATTAGGGTGGTTTTCACTTGGTGAATATTAGAGGATGTCTTTAATCAGCATCGTTAGTTTTCTTTTAGGAATATGCATAATACTCTTATTTCTCGCCCTTTGTTTTTGTAGGTTACAGATAAAAGGAAATAAAGCATATCTCTTTATCCTCTTTTCATATATTTTCTTCTGTAAATTATTCCCTATATTTATTATTTTGTTTTAGTTATTTGAAATTTTTCATGGTAGTTTATTAGTATTATGATTTTATTTTTCCCTTAAAATTTTAGTGAAGAATTATGATACTACATACACAAATTCAATCTGCAGTGATTATGAAGGTAAGTATATTGAAACCCCAATATATCAAAATAGTTATTAACATATTTTCATGTACCTTGAAACTTTCAGTTTAGTAGAAATCGTAGGGCATCGTTGGAAATGCGAGATAAGGAATGGGAACACAACCCAAGACGCTGACGCCAAGGTTGTCTGGTCGTTTCAACTAGAATAATGTGTTTGTGTGATCTCTTGTCATTTTTTTTTATTATAATCGATTAATCTTTGATCCCTTTTTTATTCGTTCATCTAAGTTATGTATGAAATCTTTGGAAAAATCTTTCCACTTTGCCGAAATAATCCCGTGTGTTCATGAAGAAATTTAAAACTCCCATTGTTGCCCCGTTTAATTTTACGCATTTTGATTCCTTTGAAATGAAGGTATGAGCTTAGATGGAGGTCCATTGTTAAAAGTTAAGGAGTTACTGGGAAAGATGAGGCCCTTAGAGAACTGTGGAACAACATATTCAGAATAACAGGAAGAAAATCCTAAGTTATAAGAGGAAAAGAGAGAAGATAGTAAAATTGGCACTTCATATTAGAAGGAAGGGTATTGCTTGTGCCACGCAATTCAGTAGACATGATCCTATACCAACGACGTCTAAATTGAGTTGATCAAGAAAGAAAAATAGATGGAAGGCACCAGGAAATAAAATATTAACACAAAAGTAGTGTTACAGATCCTCAAGGTACTACCAGAGGGGTCCATTACAGGTCCATTACAATTCTAGAACTCTCTGGAAAAAAATTTAGTTTCTGAAGGAAAATATCCGAGTAAATGGGAACCCATAAGGATTCACAACAAGCAGGGTCACAAACATATAGCATGAAATGTGCCATACGAATTATGAGGAATGGTACAGATTAAAGTTCAAGGATGCAATGTAGTGCTAAGGAATACTGTCAAACCCTTTGATAAGGTATAGAATAAAGGCCTAGAATTCAAACTGTTGGAGGCTCTCGTTCCAGTTTTGGCATTAAGGAACAGTTGCAGGTAGGAAGAGTATTTAGGTTAGAATGGAGTGCTTTAAGGATGTGGTTTGGCTTCAAGGTTATTAAATTTTTACATAGACATTCCGTTCACCTCCTATAGATGTGACAAAACAATTTTGTGGATGATCATACTCACAATGTAAGTTATCCAAAGAAGCAAACCGGAATATGTAGTGAAAACAACACAGGAAATACAAATGTTGAAAAAGGGATAAAATATTGAAATTACCCTGAAAACAAGAAAAGCTACAACTTTTATCAATGTCGATAAAAACTCAAAGCTGTACCCGCAGAAACAACATATAAAATACTGGGCATGAGGTATGGTAGAACATAGCTTAAACAGAAATAATATTGATACCAAACAGATTCAAAGCCAGCACAAAGGAAGGTTACATGGTTACATCGTTTAGACACGGGAATATCCAACAGCAGTCTCTTTTCCGTGTGAACTGCTAAACAGTGGAAAATACAGTGGCAGTTAAACAAGTTTACGAAAATTCTCCAAAGAGGGTGGCTGCTTTTTGCATTACCACCCAAGAGCTACATGCAATAGTAGAACTAATAAATATGGTTTATAGAATTTACAGACTACTCAACTAAACTTAGAATAGGGTGGAAAGGGCAAACATGAGCCTCATGGAAGAAATCAGGGGATATATTCATGAAAGGAAGAACCTTTTAACATGTATGCCACAACCGTAAGGGGAAAAACCTGGTTATGTTTTGAGGAGCTGACCAGAAAGGGGGCAAAAGTTGACCCTTCCACTTACATCATCATGTGCTTCCTATCTTGCTTATATTTCTTCTTTAAAATAACAGTATAATTTTGCAGCTTTTGTACCTTTCATATCATCATCCTATCCTCATTTCTGTCCCCTTCTCTCCGTTACATACCCCCTAAATTGATTTCTACTTTATATATATATATATATATATATATATATATATATATATTTATTTATGTATATATATATATATATATATATATATATATATATATATATATATTTATTTATGTAAGTAATATATGTAAGTGATACCTCGACATACGAGCATAATTCGTTCCAGGACCGAGCTCATATGTCAATTTGCTCATATCTCAATTTATATGTTATTAATTGCTATACATTACAGTATAAACATACTTTACATACGCTCATAAAATTATATAAATGATTACCGTGAGATGCAATAGAATGTGGTATTGTTATTATTATTATTACTAACCAAGCTACAACCCTAGTTGGAAAAGCAAGATGCTAAAAGCCCAAGGGCTCCAACATGGAAAAATAGCCCAGTGAGGAAAGGAAATAAGGAAATAAATATATGAGAATAAATTAACAATATATCATTCTAAAAACAGTAACAGCGTCAAAACAGATATGTACTATATAAACTATTAACAACGTCAAAAATAGATATGTCATATATAAACTATAAAAAGACTCGTGTCAGCCTGGTCATCATAAAAACATTTACTCCATCTTTGAACTTTTGAAGTTCTACTGATTCAACTACCCGATTAGGAAGATCATTCCACAACTTGGTAACAGCTGGAATAAAACTTCTAGAATACTGTGTAGTATTGAGGCTGATGGTGGAGAAGGCCTGGCTATTAGAATTAACTGCCTGCCTAGTATTACGAACAGGATAGAATTGTCCAGGGAGATCTGAATGTAAAAGATGGTCAGAGTTATGAAAAATCTTATGCAACATCCATAATGAACTAATTGAACGATGGTGCCAAAGATTAATATCTAGATCAGGAATAAGAAATTTAATAGACCGTAAGTTTCTGTCCAACAAATTAAGATGAGAATCAGCAGCTGAACACCAGACAGGAGAACAATACTCAAAACAAGGTAGAATGAAAGAATTAAAACACTTCTTCAGAATAGGTTGATCACCGAAAATCTTGTAAGACTTTCTCAATAAGCCATTTTTTTGTGCAATTGAAGAAGACACAGACCTAATGTGTTTCTTAAAAGTAAATTTGCTGTCGAGAATCACACCTAAAATTTTAAAAGAGTCATACAAATTTAAAGAAACATTATCAATACTGAGATCTGGATGTTGAAGAGCCACCGTCCTTGACCTACTTACAATCATACTTTAAGTTTTGTTAGGATTCAACTTCATACCCCATAATTTGCACCATTGTACCAACCGTGTGTCCCACGATCGTACATAGTTCATTTTGTGTATATATTGCTTGTATCTTCGCTCTCCCCTCGCACTAAAAAGAACCTGAAATAACATGTGTGTTTTCTCATCGGTAACGGTGTCGATTTTTGAACATGAAAGTTCTTGTTGCTTTGAGATTTTGTATATAAAGGAGAGTGTTCTACAATAAACTCACTCAGTTGCTTTCAATGTGCCTTTGAGTCACAACCTTCTCTCGGCCCGTCACACCATGCACTAAATTTAGCTAAATCTCTATTAAGGGATTCACCAACCCCAGATCTACATTCAAGGGTTCTTACCATCAAGACAGACGATAGCTGTAATGTCGGCGTGGCAGTGTATACTGAGGAGGAGGGAGGGAGGAAGGGAAGGAGAGAGAATTGAATAGTACAATGTTTGCTGTTCCTTACACATAGCGTAACAATTAAATTTAAAGTTAACAACTTAGCTTAATTATTTTTAAACTTTTTATTCTTATCTACTCTTTCTTTCCTTTTTTTATTAGTATTTTTTTTTTATTGTTTGGGGATTGCATATATCATTGGTGTACTTGGCTCGTAATGGCATGCCAACTCACTCAAGTGGACGTCACGCTCACGTTTCTCGATAATTTCTTGCTTCACCTCTATTGTCATCATACGTTTTTTCTTCTCACTTGCCATGTTACCGCTCGTTTTCTTAGGACCCATCACTTATCATGAAGAATTTTCACAAATATACAGTTTAAATTCTGTAAATACTGTAAGGATAACACAGAGATGTGTACTGATGTCTATGATCACCTGAAATGTACAAGTGATGCGGGTTTAGAGCTCTCACACGCGCTCAGCTACCTAGCATTACCATTTGTAGCCGTGCTCGTATCTCGGTGCAAAGTTTTGCTCGAAGGCTGGCTCGTATCTAGGAATGCTCATACGTTGAAGCACTGCTGTGTCTAGGTATTACTGTATATATATATATATATATATATATATATATATATATATATATATATATATATGTATATATATATACTCACACACACATATATACATATATATATATATATATATATATATATGTATGTATGTGTGTGCGTGTATATTTTACGTGTCTTTACCTTATATGGTTAATTGTATGAAGGTGAGACATAGCAAGACGTCCTAGAAATTTCGGTATTACAAGTATGCACGTGCCCCTTGGATACAGTTCGTATGATACATACTAAGGAGAAACAGGTGATGAAAAAAAAAAAAAAAAAAAAAAAAACTATACATGATAATACCTCCTGCAAATTACTTTCGGTTTTTTCATTATATGGGATGTACATATCTGTTGAATATCGCTACAGATCGTAATAAAAGCCTCCTGATAGAAAAAAAATCAAATTGAAATTTTAGAAGTAGATGGGCCATAAATAAATATAAAGCAAATTCAGTTCATAGTTATTTGGTCGTTCCCAATGGACAAACCAGCTGAACGAATTGATCATCTCAAGTAAATGTAGCTTATTGCGCTGTTGAAAACCTCATCAACGATTAGATAGATCCCTGCAGCATGGAATAGCAATTTCATTTTATTAACCGGTGGCTATAATGAGAGGCATTGCCAGGATTAAGGGAGGAAAACACGGATAAATAATTTCATAATTCAAGATTTGAAAAGTCTTGCAAATTAGCAAACTAATATATTCATCTTGCTCAGTTCACGATATCCATGCATTTCATATGTTGTTTGATCCCCTTAAGAGGTATCAACGAAAAATTCAGCTACATTCATACATTATTTTTTTTTATTATGACAATCTACCCCTCGATGCTCCTGGCCATGGGTGTTTAAAGAGTAAAATTTTTTGTAAGTGAATTAAAAGTCAGCATGTTTCTTAATATTCTTAAACTGAACTCATTTAAAGTGTCGGGTTAAAAAAAAACAATGGAGTATTACGTGTAGTTTAAGAGTACTATTTAAAGCTTTGCTAACAAGCTGCAGCTTTCCTTTTCGGTTAATGCTGTCAATAACTAGATTCGTCCTCCTTAAAAGAACGCTCTCCACCGTGTTGGTGATGCAACAGTAGTGAAGTCTATACATTCTCCCATTTTAATTCAATCCATTTTCGAATGGCGCATTGCAAATTTTGCTGCAGAAAGAGCGCTGCAGGTTTTATCAAAGTTTGTTAATGTGATAACACTGTCTGGAAATCCAAGATCAGCATAGAAATGCAGCATCAACATTGTCCCAGGACAAGTAAAGTTCTCATTAGTCGTAGTCTGCCAATAATAGATTGAAGTTTAGAAAAAGGTAATATAAAATTAATATGTCTGAAATTGCAGATTTGATGTTGGACGCATATCGACGTACATTAAAGTGCGTAAAGTGTATAAAGCCGTAATGTTAGGCAAAAGGATTATCGAATTAGTCCTAATCCCCATTGAAATAGATACACCTACAATAAATTGCAATTTTTTGGCCTTTACCAAAATTTTATTAGCTACAAATATCTTGGGTGAAATGGGTGATATTGGGAGTGACGACAAATTATATACTACAAGATTTTATGTCTCCTGGATTCCGTTGTATGGTATCTGTTTTGGGGTTTGCCCGCCTTCTATATGTCCTTTCTCTTAGGCTAAAATATATTATTTAATAGTTTTATTATCTTTGTAAATAATTATATCAGTCTATTACACAAATGTCAAGTATGGGTGATGAGGATTCAACATTTAGTATATTGGAACCTAGGGTCACGGCCATAGTCATACGTAGAGGAGAAAAGACATACAGGATTTTAGCCTTTGTCATAACATTTGAATAATGGGATGCGTACTCCACTACTGAAGTTGATAGGCAAGAGGGATTCCAAAATCATACTTAGTCATCAAAATTAAAATAGAAATATAGCTTAGGCTCTTCTTATTGAATTATACGATATAAGGATTTTATACATTGTATGCTTTGCACTACTAAGGAGGCTAGAGCAGAGTAAAGATCATACTTGGTCAGAGGTCAAATACTATACTATACTCAATTCTTTTAATGAGGCGCATTTGCACTGACTCGCAGCGGTGCCCTTTTTAGCTCGGAAAAGTTTCCTGCTCTCTGAATGGTTAGAATCATCTTGTCCAACCAATCAACGATCAGGATACTTTTCGAGCTAAAAGGACACCCCTGTGAGTCGGTGCAAGTCTGCCTTACTTAAAGGAATTGACTATAGTTCGTCATCTTTCACAATCGCATTTACCTTAATCAAAATAAGACACGTCATTCCACAATATTCTTCATTTACTGTTGAAATTAATTATATCCAAAATATTTGGCTTTGAATTTTTTTCCCTTCATCATCTAACTCTGCTTTTTCCCTGATGATTCTGTATTCCTTATTTATATAATTTAATGACCTCAGTTTGTCGCCTACCTACGCAATATCCGAATCAATATCTCCATTGAGTCTGTTCTATATCCTTTACTTCACGGTTACAAAGTGCAGACATTGAAATGGCCGCACGGTAGCTGTCTCATGAAAAATTAATTAATCTAATTAAGGGAATTTCAGTGGATGTTCCGAAATGAGTTAGTATCGGGAATTATCCTAATGAATGTTAATCGAATGAAGCAGTTGTATATTTTCAGTGAGGAAAATAATTTAATCATTGGCTGATGGTGATTTCCATTATTATTAATAGTATTGTTATCATTATTATTATTATTGTTATTGTTGTTGTTATTATAATTATTGTAATAATAATATTAATAATAATAATAATTATTATTATTATTATTATTATCATTATTATTATTATTCCTGGGTAGACCATATGGCCCAAATTCCTTGGACTAAATCAAGTATTCACGTGGACGTATTGTTTAGATAATAGTTTTTTTAATGATAAAAATGAAGTTAAGAAAATTTTTACTGATTATGTAAGTGATGGACTTACTGGTTTGGTGTAAATTAGATATCTGACGATGGTTTGCTTTATCGCCAAGGCAATTTAGTGTTCACGCCGATGAAGCGCTTAGAAAAAAAAGGTCTAGTTGCAATTAGTCTTAAGAAGGTAAAGATATCTGAGTGGGATGGGAAATGATTGATGCTTGAGGGTGGTGCTGTGTGCAATGATGATAACGTGAAGCTTCATAAAACAAAATTAGAGTCACTTGGAATCAAGGTAAGGCTTATAACTAAGTTTAGCAAGGAAGATGTAGTCATGAATGGTAGAGTTATTAAGAAACAGAAGTTATAGAGGACAGTAAAGAGGAAGTACTAAATCTTTAAAAAAAAGGTTAAATGGATGGTTTAAGGAGGTAAAAACTGATGATATATGGGAATTGTTGAAGCTTATTGAATGTAAGTTTCACTAGCTTTCACAACCTCACCGTCTCTACAAGTTAAGGGGGTGGGGGATAGCCCATAGGTTAACCTGGTGAGTCATCGTCATCTATTGCCTGGCACTCTTTGGTCCTAGCCATTTAGAGGAGGAATATACGCTGACCATATGCATATATGGTCTGCCTCTAGGAGTCCTTTCCATTGCCTCTGCCACTCACAAACGACTTTAAATATTTAAGACACAAGGAGAGAAAAGGAGATTCCAAAAAGATGTAATTTGGAGCGAAAATGTGGATGAGCATTTTGTGGTGCATTGGTCATCTACAAAACGGTCGATGTAGTGGTAGTGTATTTAGGTCTTTGGAGCAACACCCACAAAAGTTCTGGTTCATTCCTGTGGATGAAGTATTATATATGAAAGAAAATTCGAGTATTGACGAGTTGCGCACAATACTGCAATTACCGTCCCCTTTTCATGTTATTTAAGAAAATACGATGTTCATTATTATACAATAATGCATTTCTCCAGTATATGTAAGTGAACGGGAGAAAATAACATTTAATATGTGTTAGAATATTGAGCACTGCAGAATCATTACCGTGTTGATGCCATCAGAACAATAGATGTGAATATGGAATATTCAAGGCAGACACGAGATTGCCCCTATAAATCACCGCTTATTTCACTTTGATGGCATGTTGTGAGCCTATTCGTTTTACTCGTTGGTTTTTGCTCCGTTTAGTCGATAACAGTAAATTTCCTCTTATCTCTAATGTTCTCATGCACAAGGGACGCTGTCATCCTTTGCAAATAAGTTACTGTCCGTCCTTACTTTACACCCAAGGTGTCTGTCTGAGTTCAGGTATTGCATGATTTAATAATTACTTTTTTTTTCTTCTGTAACTAAGCTTTTTCCCTCTATCCGATTCATTCTTTTTAATGAATAAAGCAGGAATGAATAATTACAGTTATTCATTATTCCTCTTGTTTCAATAGTTTTGATGAGTAAAGCAAATATGAAGAACTACACAGTTATTCGCCATACCTGTGGATTCGAATTTCTTGTAGCATATCGCTATAGTATATCGCTTTAGTATGAATGGTAGTTTTGTCTTCAGATGTGGACAGGATTGCTCTTAACGATACAAATTATTGTTAATTTTGCTCATGATGATATAAAGCATCGTGTATGACTGCAAAATAATCGCTTCATTAAAGAAATCATGATAAAATTAAGAAAAGTCGTGATAAATTGCTGGCATATTTATTGTGTCCAAGGGAATTGTGCCATTTAGAGTTTAAACGTCGCTCAGAGGCAAGGGGCAGTGACAGTGCCATAGCAGGACAATGATCTTGAGACTGACACCATATATACAGTATATATATACATATATATATATATATATATATATATATATATATATGTATGTATTTAGATTTATTCATTGTATATACTGTATATATACATATGTTATATATATATATATAATATATATATATATATATATATATATATATATATATATATATATATATATGTATGTATATATACTCAGTTCAAGAGCCTATAGGTGTTCCAAAGCCCTTCCATCCTTAACTCAAGGATGGAGAGGTTGCAGATACTATAATAAACTATCGTGCTTGAGTGCTTCTCGAAGCCCAGTCCGGCAGATCGCTAGGCATGGACTTTTCCAATTGGCTACCACTAAAGGGACAGAAGACCCTTTGCATATAATTTATTTGCAGAACGGAAAATATACATGAATATAGATATATGTCTTATTTACTAGTGTGACGACTTTTTTTTCATTTTATTGGATTGACGGTAAGGTAGACTATGTTTAAGGAGGCTTTAAAGGAAGGAGATAAACAACCTTCCCTGCATAATGTCCTGAGTCCAAGAACATGGGAGTACTCTTCTCTTAAATTAGCTTTGTTTCCAGGAGACACCACAAATAATGGAGGCTTTGTTAAACCAATAGATACCTTCGTGTTACCTCGCTTTTACTATGGTTGAATATTCAAACTTCTTCGGGAATTAGTTCTTTACAGTTGTGTCTATGAAGGAGGTATTACCTTGCTGGAAAAACTGAAGAATTGCAAATGCCTCGTTTGGTATTTATTTATACATACACTATAAGTAAAATAAATTATTATTTATGTAAATATACTATGATATATATATATATATATATATATATATATATATATATATATGTTATAAACTGTAAGATTCTAAATGTGTATTTCATAATAAAAGAAAAAAAAACTATCATAAGCAACATTTGTCACATATTTCCTTGAATTTTTTTCTCCAGTTTATTTGATTTACTTATTAGGGTATCGGCATTAATATTTGGGTTTGCTGAGGTCCTTTTCGTCAATAGGTGTAGGAGGAGATAACGATAAACGAGATGTCTCTGATGGCCGATTTTTTCCCATTTGAACCAATACCCTTTTTACTCTGAGGACTTCCATTGTTGTGGATTAACTATTCTTGTTTGTGGGTACACTAAGAAAGATTTACCTCAAGTTATTCATTTATATATTAGTAATTCATCACGTTTTGGATGTTTTATTTGTTATTAACCATTACTTCATTCATACAGATTTCTTTTTTATCCTCAAATGTGTATATTATATTCTGGGAAAGATTAGGATTTTAGTTCTTTGTTTGTTTGTTTACATATTATTTCAACTGAATTATGCTAAAAGCCATTGACAGATGTTTACGAAGATGTGACGAAATGAGGGCCTCATTACGGGTGAAAAATGTATGGATTATGAGAGATAAAATATGGCTTATGAGGGAGAATAGACCGTGGGGTTTAGAGTGGGAGCCATTGAGTGCTCGGATGCGGCAGAATTTTATGGTATTAAAGATATATGCTAATCAATCTTATTTGTAATCCCGGGTGTGGTAGCCTATTGGAAACGTCCCTGCCTTGAGATCTGCAAAAATAGGTTTCGAGACTTGGCTAGTTTCTTGTAGTGTCTGTAACCTCACCATCTTTGTGAGCTAAGGATGTGGGGTTTGGCGGAGCCTATAGATCTACCTGGTAAGTCATCAGCAGCCATTGGCTTACCCTCCCTAGGCCTAGTTTAGGTGAAGAGGGGGCTTTGGAAGCACATGTATATATGGTTAGCCTCGTGCATGACCAGTCTCTAGGGCATTGTCCTGCAAAGACATTGTACTGTCCCTTGCCTCTGCCAATCATGAGTAACTTTCAACCTTTAATTGTGAAATAAATTGATTACAATAAATGAACATTGAAATAAATCTTTTAAAAATAAAATTCAAAAGTTCACGATCACTTAAACTGAAAGAAATGCGCCTCTTAGAACCAGACAGGGCCATTGGGGTAAGAATTAAACCGTGCAGGCAACTCCCCCAAGAAAAGAATCTTCGCGTAGTATAACGATGCGGCAATTGCCTCTTAATTCGTTTCCCAACGGCACTCGAGTCTGATGAAGATCTTCGACGGGTAACAAGTCGGGAATGATTCGATAAAGCCTAATTGGTATTTAGGTCATTTCGTGGCTTTGATAACTTCTAAATGAACTCTTGCGGGGATGCTTGCGAAGAATAATAGTCGTGAGTTCAAGATTTCACGTAGGAGGAAATTTTGATGAAAGTGTACTATCATTTTCATTATTATTATTATTATTATTATTATTATTATTATTATTATTATTATTATTATTATTATATGCAAAAAGTTTAAGATACAGTTGTCACAAAAGCAAGTTTCGCATAATAGCATAAGAAGTAAAATAAAAAAAAAAATGATTACAAACACAAAATTTATACAGAAAATAAGTATCTGCTTGTACTTTAAACCCAATACAAGTCTGAAAAGTAGGATAGGGAACATGGAAATAATTAAACTACAAGTGAAGTAATAACAATCAAAGTAAAATATTTTAAGATCATTAATAACATTAAATTAGATCGATTATATATACACTTAAAAACAAAAGTAAGAGAAATAAAGATAGAATGGCGTGGCCGAGTGCATCCCAAGCCAGAGAATTCTAACCCAAGACAGTGGAAGTCCATGATACAGAGGCTATGGCACTACCCAAGGCTAGAGATTAATGGTTTGATTTTGAAGTTTCCTTCTCCTAGGAGAGCTTCTTACCATAGCTAAAGAGTCTTCTACCCTTACCAAGAGGAAAGTAGCCATTCAACAATTACCTTACAGTAGTTAACCCCTTAAGCAAAAAAAAATTGTTTGGTAATCTGAATGTTGTCAGAGGTGTATGAGGAGAGAAGAGAACGTGGAGTGAATAGGTCAGACTATTCGGTGTATGTGTTGGCAAAAACTAAATGAGCCGTAACCAGAGAGAGGTATCCAGTGTTGTACTGTCTGGACAGTCAAAGGATCCAAGAAATCTCTACCGGTAGTGTCTCAATGGGTGGTTGGTGCCCTAGGAAACCTTCTACTATGTTGGATTAGTGCTTTTGAAAACATGATATCCTTTAGAGCGGATGTGAATCATGATATATGAGATGGCAACTTCGAAAATCTGTAAAAAATATCCCGTAAAATGCTACCGTCCATATAGAACAATATTTCAGTAATGGTTAACATACGATTTGAAGTTTTGGCATTATTAACACAATTTCTGAAGATATAGAAAACCTTAGTGGTTTTATGTTAGTAGTAGAGGAACAGATAAAACATCTGTTAATCGGTGTGAGAAAAACTCTTGGAACAACATTAACAACAACTTTTATCAAATGGTAACAGTGGTTAATTAGATGTACTCTTTCAAATGAATCTCTGGGGAAATTAAGTTCCAAAATTAGCTAATTGATTGTCTAAAACAAGTAGTTTAACAAACTAGAAACTGACCTAAAGTCTTCGGTGATACAAAATGAAGAAAAATACTATCGTGTGGTGGGAGCAATGGAAAATTGGGAACAAAATTCTATCTAAAGTATGGTGATATGTGAAATTACTCTTCCTATGAAAGTTGACTTAACAGAGCACATAATAGATTACCTGATTTTATGCCACAATTTATTTAAAAGTTATATATTTTTGCATATGTCAATGAAGAGGATATGCAATTAATTTTTTACGTAGTATGAGTATATTAATGTAGGAAGAGAGAGAGAGAGAGAGAGAGAGAGAGAGAGAGAGAGAGAGAGAGAGAGAGAGAGAGAGATTAAAATAAAGGTTTGAATATGAACAAGATTTTTTTTCAAACTTTGCACTAATACTGTATATGCTGGCTGTAACCTATATCAGTATATATGTGTTTATATATCTATCTATCTATCTATCTATATATAATTATAATTATACATACATACACTAGTGTACGCGACCCATCAAAAAACACGCACCCTCCTCTCACCAGGGTATGACTACTTCCTCTCCCCTCTTCCGAGGGACAAGGAGAGCTGAGCGTAACCGGAAAGATATATGTATATATATATATATATATATATATATATATATATATATATATATACTGTATATGTATAAATATAGCCACACTTAAATTTATCCTTATTATATAGGAGAGATGTGTGTGTATGTGTGTGTGTGTATATATATATATATATATATATATATATATATATATATATATATATATATTTTAAATACAGCTAATTCTCACCCCCTCACCCCTAATTGTTTACGGTTTATCTGCTTGATATTGTATAATGTTTTGTCATAAAAATGAGAAAATTAAATGCAAGTGACGGAGTTTAGAGTTGCTTTCTTTTGTGAATCAGTATTCAGTTATTGAAAGGATCGAGTTTTAAACTGGGGATAGTTTAAAAGCAATTTTAGGAGGCTATAAATTAAATTGAGAATTATAAAGGGTTGAAAGTATGAAAACTGTAGTGATAAGACAAATGAGGATGCGAGTTTCCAGGTAGTTTTTTCGCCATTTTATTATTATTATTATTATTATTATTATTATTATTATTATTATTATTACTAGCCAAGCTACAACCCTAGTTGGAAAAGCAAGATGCTATAAGCCCAAGGGCTCCAACAGGGAAAAATAGCCCAGTGCGGAAAGGAAATAAGGAAATAAATAAATGATGAGAATAGATTAACAATATATCATTCTAAAAACAATAACAGCGTCAAAACAGATATGTCCTATATAAACTATTAACAACGTCAAAAACAGATATGTCATATATAAACAATAAAAAGACTTATTTCAGCCTGGTCAACATAAAAACATTTGCTCCAACTTTGAACTTTTGAAGTTCTACTGATTCAACTACCCGATTAGGAAGATCATTCCACAACTTGTAACAGCTGGAATAAAACTTCTAGAATACTGTGTAGTATTGAGGGTCTTGATGGAGAAGGCCTGGCTATTATAATTAACTGCCTGCCCAGTATTACGAACAGGATAGAATTGTCCAGGGAATCTGAATGTAAAGGATGGTCAGAGTTATGAAAAATCTTATGCAACATGCATAATGAACTAATTGAACGACGGTGCCAAAGATTAATATCTCGATCAGGAAGAAGAAATTTAATAGACCGTATGTTTCTGTCCAACAAATTAAGATGAGAATCAGCAGCTGAACACCAGACAGGAGAACAATACTCAAAACAAGGTAGAATGAAAGAATTAAAACACTTCTTCAGAATAGATTGATCACCGAAAATCTTGTAAGACTTTCTCAATAAGCCAATTTTTGTGCAATTAAAGAAGACAGACCTAATGTGTTTCTCAAAAGTAAATTTGCTGTCGAGAGTCACACCTAAAATTTTAAAAGAGTCATATAAATTTAAAGAAACATTATCAATATTGATATCCGGATGTTGAGGAGCCACCGTCCTTGACCTATGAGGAGCCACCGTCCTTGACCTACTTACAATCATACTTTGAGTTTTGTTAGGATTCAACTTCATACCCCATAATTTGCACCATGCACTAATTTTAGATAAATCTCTATTAAGGGATTCACCAATCCCAGATCTACATTCATGGGATGGAATTGATGCAAAGAGAGTAGCATCATCTGCATATGCAACAAGCGTGTTTTCTAGGCCAAACCGCATGTCATGTGTATATAGTATGAAAAGTAATGGGCCAAGAACACTACCCTGTGGAACACCGGATATCACATTCCTATACTCACTATGGTGCCCATCAACAACAACTCTTTGAGATCTATTACTTAAAAAATCAATAATAATGCTAAGAAACGACCCACCCACTCCCAACTGTTTCAGTTTGAAAACAAGGGCCTCATGATTAACACGGTCAAAGGTAGCACTTAAATCAAGGCCAATCATACAAACTTCCTGACCACAATCAAGGGATTTCTGTACAGCATTGAAGATTGTAAGAAGGGCATCACATGCTCCAAGGCCTTTACGAAAACCAAATTGAAAACTAGGGAGTAGGTGATTACCTTCAGCAAACCTATTAAGACGTTTTGCCAGAAAAAACTTTAGATAATATGGGAGTTATGGAAATTGGGTGGTAATGAGCTACCACAAACACATTTACATAGAGGAGTAACATTATCAATTCTCCAACAAGTGCTAAAAGCTCCTCTTCTTGCTAACTTGCGCAAAATAACCGATAACTTTGGAGCTAAGAAATTTGCTGTCTTTATAAAAAACAAAGGAAAAATACTATTTGGGTCTACACCTCCACAAGCATCAAGGTCCATCAACAGAGCTTTAATCTCACGAGATCGAAAAGCTAAACTAGTTAGTTTAGCCTCAGGAAAACAGGGATGAGGAAGTTCAAGTTTTTCATTACTCTGTTTACTGTCAAAAACATCAGCCAAAAGGGTTGCCTTTTCCTTTGAACAGTGAGTGACTGAGTCATCTGGTTTAAGTAAAGGAGGAACTGTTGCATCTACACCAAAGAATGCAGATTTAAGGGTAGACCACCATCTATGTTCCTGAGTTGTACCAGAAAGGGTTTCTTTTATGGTTAAATTGTATTCCTTTTCAGTTGAGGCATAAACTCTTTGAGCAAAACCTCGAAGCTGAGTATTGTTGTTCCAGGTCAAATCTGATCTGTTACCCTTCCAAAGGTGATAGGCCTCCTGCTTCTCCAAATAAGCACATCTACAATCATCATTGAACCACGGTTTGTCCTTCACTCTGTACCTTAGCACACGAGAAGGGATACGCCTATCAATTATGTTGACTAGATTCTCATTCGAAGGGACAACAGGATCTACACTACTATATAATTGTGACCAATTCAAGCACAAAAGATCATGCAAAATCCCATTCCAGTCTGCTTGGGATTTCATATAACTTTTACAAGAATATGATATATCAGAGACAGGCTGCTCAGTCTTCACTACTAATGAAATCAAGGCATGATCAGATGTCCCGACTGGAGAACCAACCTTACTAGTTATAACGCCAGGGGAGTCAGTGTATACGAGGTCCAAGCAATTATCAGACCTGTGAATAGCTTCATTTATGATTTGCTCACAGCCTGATTCAGAGGCAAAGTCTAAAACTCTTAAGCCATGGCTATCGGTAGGAGAGATAGAACTTAACCACTTCCTATGGTGAGCATTAAAATCACCAACAAAGACAAAAGAAGCCTTTCTGTCATCTTCTTGTATCTTAGCCATAATGGTAAGAAGACAATCGAAGATAGAATCATCCATGTCTGGATTCCGGTAGATCGAACACAAATAAAAGTTGTTATGCCTGCCACAAACTTTTATTACCTGAATCTCATGACATCTACATTGATAGCAGGACTTATGGGAAGCAGGGTACTTGGTCCTAATATACACTGCCATTCTCCTTGCCCTAGGGATGGCATCACGTTTCAACATTGTTGGCTTCTTAAAACCAATTATAAGGAGCTCAGATGAGTGCCTCATATTAGAAACCAAAGTTTCTGAGCACAAAAGAATATCATACTGTCTGGACGCAACTGTAAGGTCTTGGATATTTGCATGAAGACCACGAATATTGCAATACAGAAGACGGCATTGACGAAATCTAAGACGTACTGGTCCCGGATTTCGCTCAATGTCTCCAGACAGCATAAGAATTAATAGAAATAAAAAAGAGACATCTTACTTAAAAACTAGATTAACAAGAATTATAACAAAAACAATATATATAGAATTATAAATAAAGTGATTGATGATACCCATAGACTATAGTAAAAAGTCGGAAAAACTGGTCAACATGGAGGAGTCGATACACCATGCAAGGCTAAATACCCTCCAGGATAGCCACTTCAACTGCCCAACACACCATTTAAAAAAAACAAGAGGAAGAAAAAAAAATAATAATAAGATAGAATAGTGTGCCCGAGTGTACGCTCAAGCAAGAGAACTCTTACCCAAAACAGTGGAAGACCATGGTACAGAGGCTATGACACTACCCAAGACTAGAGAAGAATGGTTTAATTTTGGAGTGTCCTTCTCCTAGAAGAGCTGCTTACCATAGCTAAAGAGTCTTTTCTACCCTTACCAAGAGGAAAGTACACTGAACAAATTGCAGTACAGTAATTAACTCCTTGGGTGAAACATTGCAAGTTAGTCAAAATCAAAGTCTAAAGATCTCGGTAAAGATTATGTTAGGAGTAGAAGAGATGACAGACTCTGCACTTGAAGTGGTATACCGATACGTTACTCTCAGCAAATGGTCCTAAACGTTTTAAAATGTTCATGAAGAACAGTACAGAGGTTATTTTTTCGGCCCCGTTTGTCTGTTTGTTTGTGAACAACTTTCTGGCTACAATTTTATTCATAAGCCCTGTCCACACTATCCAACATGCTCGACGGGCAAATAGTGCTACCAGATCACAATAGGTAGTGAGAATGAGGTAGATGACTTCAGAAGCGGGAAAACCAAACAGCGTTGCCAGATCCCTGCTTGCTGTGGTTTTCCCACTTTTGACGTCATCCACCTCATTCTCACTACCTATTGTGGTCTGGTATCCCTGTTTGCCCGTCGAGCATGTTGGATAATGTGGACAGGGCCTTAGTAACAGTAGTGAAACTTTCTGGATTTAATTGTTATGTTGGGACGTGGAAGTGATTCAATTTTGAAAGTTCTATGTCAAAAGTCAAGGTCGACTGAATTAACCCTAAGCTTAACCCCCAAGTTCGCACATGGTTCTCACACAGACTTCAAATACCCGTACAATCTAAATTGATTCTAGGAAAGGCAAGCTGGTTTCAAGAAATAAGCATCCCTGGGGAGGTCTGCACTCTGAGGTTTTTTTTTTTTTTTTTTTTTTTTTTTTTTTTTTTTTTTTTTTTTTTTTTTTTAATTAGCCATATATTTGGGTATGGTATGCTGTTGAAGGTACTTGCACTGGAGGCTCATGTATGATATCATAGTGAAAGTTATTTTTTTTTTTTCAGTCGTAACTCATAGGGGAAATGGATTCCGGGGAAAATGTGTGGGCGTGAAATGGCAGGCAGAAACAGGGAGGGAAATATCAATAAAAAGAAATGGTTTTGATACGCATAAAAATTTGAATTTTATGCTAATTTCTTTTCCATTATTTTTTTTATTTGCATTTGTGTCATATATTTTCAATTTTTCGTGTGTTTTATACGTATTTAAAAAGCACTTGTTAAAAAGGCCTATATTTATTACTCCTTTATATCCCAGATATAGATTTTTTTTAACGAGTTTTACCTTGGTTTTATAATTTCAGCTTGCTACCTCTTTTAACTTTTACCTCCTATGGTAACTTTGGTGTTTTACCTTTAAATGCATTAGGGCGGTAAATAGCTTCACAGGTGCCTGCGCCGGGCTATTTAACCCAAAATTCTGAAACCCAATCCACCATAAAGATCCTGATGAATGACTTTGTTTTCAGAAAATGCATCGGCGACGTCTTTAAAAGAGAAGCCATTAATTACTTTGTTTCATCAAGGCTGCCATTAAAGAAGTGAGGATATTTGATGAAAGAACGGCATAATATCTTTCAGCAAATTGACGTGTGAATATTTTATATATGGCAGTTTAATCATATCACAAGATGTGTATATTCAATTTCGTTTATTTAGGTGTGCAAGTTCCATTGAGCTATCATTTATAATCAACTAAATGTTAGTAAGGTTTAAAGGCCGCTCATGAATGGCAGAGGAGTCAAGGGTAGTGACCTTGCCCTACCAAGCAGGACAATCCCCTAGAGACTGACCATATATACATATGATTAGCACCCAAGCCCCCCTCTCCACCCAATCTAGAACCTAGGAGGGCCAGGCAATGGCTACTGATGACTCAGTAGATAGACCTATAGGCCCCCCCAACCCCCTTCCCTCCTTAGCTCACAAGGATGGTGAGATTGCAGCGACCAAAGAAAATAATGAGTTTGAGCGGGACTCGAACCCCAGTATGGCATTCACCAGTCAGGGACGTTAACACATCGGCCACCACAACCCTAAGTATTTAATATCTTGATTAACTAGTAGAAATTTGGGGATGCGTGTTGTATTTATTCTTTGCATTCGATTAGCTCGTGAACTGTATAATCAATGCATTTTTGGTGTCTAAACAACACAATTTCAAGTATCATGAGGGTTTTATCGAGAAATTTGCATTGCAATTTCCTCTACCCTATTTTCAATTTTTTATCATCGCTGATGATCAAAAGGAAATAAATGATAGAGAGAGAGAGAGAGAGAGAGAGAGAGAGAGAGAGAGAGAGAGAGAGAGAGAGAGAGAGAGAGAGAGAGAGAGCGTGTGTGTGGTTGTGTTGCGAAGATTTAGAATGCCTCAAAGACTTTTTAGTCCACCTGCGAAGACTCCATTTGCACCTAGGTAGAGCTATTTAGTTTTAATGATCTAGTCTAACTTACTCTTGAACTCGTTTACCGTGTTACTGCTCACCATATCCGCTGGAAGTCTTTGTATGTAAAGAAAAGATCACATTGAGTGGTGGTGTATCTTCAATTCCAGCTTGTATCCGTTACCTCTGGACTGATTTGTGTTAAACGTGAAGAGGTTGTTGTCTACGTTTGTTATTCCTTTCAGAATTTTGAATGGATCTTATTAGTTGTCCTATTGAGAGAGAGAGAGAGAGAGAGAGAGAGAGAGAGAGAGAGAGAGAGAGAGAGAGAGAGAGAGAGATCGCAGGCTACAAAATCCAATCGGATATAATGGCATCTGTGAATGGCATCCCAGGCGATACCAAGCTGATGTGAAAAGTAACAGCTGTTGAGGCACATTTGTTAAGGCCGCCTTTCCCCTGTTCTTCAACGCCTCAGTGAGTCCTTCCCTTTTCCAGAAGGAAAAAAGATAAATGCTATACATTTTTAACCTACATTTTGTCTTTTCCATAGCTTTCTTGTGATCGGGGAAATATCTTTTCATTGAATGTTGATATATATATATATATATATATATATATATATATATATATATATAAATATATAAATATATATATATATATATATATATATATACAGTATATATATATATATATATATATATATATTATATGTATCTAGGTATGCGTATATATATGTATATATAGTTTTTTTATATATTATGATATATATATGTGTGTATATAAAACAGTTCTATGAATGCATAATGTATATAAACATTTATTATTAGTAGTAATAGTAGTAGTAGTAGTAGTAGTAGTAGTAGTAGTAGTAGTAGCAGCAGCTAAGCTACAACCCTAGTTGGAAAAGCAAGATGCTGTAAGCCAGAGGTTCCAACAGGGAAAAGTTGCCCAGTGAGGAAATAAAATAAGGAGATAAATAAACGATATGAGAAGTAATGAACAATTAAAATAAAATATTTTAAAAACAGCAACAACATTAATACATTTCACATATTAGATTTAAAAAGACTTAGGTCAGTCTGTTCAACATTAAAACATTTACTGCAAGTTTGAACTTTTGAAGTTCTAGCGATTCAACTATCCTATACTGTGTAGTATTGAGCCTCGTGATGAAGGCCTGACTATTAGTATTAAATGGCTGCCAATTATTACGAGCAGGAGGGAACTGTCCTTGAAGATCTGAATGTAAAGGATGGTCAGAATTATAAAAATTCTTATGCAAAATCCATAACGAACTGATTGAACGACGTTGCCAGAAATTGATATGTAGATCAAGAATAGGAAATTTAATAGACCGTAAGAGCTTATCCAACAAATTAAAATGAGATTCAGCAGCTGAAGACCAGACAGGAGATCAATACTCGAAACAAGGTAGAATGAAAGAATTAAAAACACTTCTTCAAAATAGATTAATTACCGAAAATCTTTCTCAATAAGCTATTTTTGTGTGTGCAATTGAAGAAGCCACAGGCCTAATATGTTTTTCAAGAGTAAATTTGCTGTCGAGAATCACACCTAAAATTTTAAAAGAGTCATATAGAGTTAAAGAAAGATTATCAATGCTGAGATTCGAATGTTGAGGAGCCACTGTTCTTGACAAACTTACAATCATACTTTGAGTTTTGTTAGGATTCAACTTCATACCCCATAATTTGCAACATGCACTAATTTTAGCTAGATCTCTATTAAGGGATTCAGCAAACCCAGATTTACATTCTGGAGATGGAATTGATGTAAAGAGAGTAGCCTCATATGCATATGGAATAAGTTTGTTTTTTAGGCCAAACCACATGTCATGTCATAGTATGAAAAGTATTGGGCCAAGAACCCTACCCTGAGGAACACTAAATATCATATTCTTATACTCACTATGGGGCCCGTCAACAATAACTCTTTGCGATCTGTTACTTAAAAATTCAATAAAGAGGCTAAGAAACGACCCACCCACTCCCAACTGTTTGAGTTTGATAACAAGGGCCTCATGATTAACACAGTCAAAGGCAGTACTAAAAGCAATGCCAATCATACAAACTTCCTGACCACAATCAAGGGAATTTCTGTACAGCATTGGAGATTGTAAGAAGGACATCATATGCTCCAAGGCCTTCACTCAAACCAAATTGCAAACTAGGGAATAGATGATTAACTTTAGCAAACCTATTAAGACTTTTTGCCCAAAGACGTTCAAAAAGTTTAGATAATATGGAAGTTATGGAAAATGGGCGGTAATCAGACTAGATCTACCACAAACACATTTACATAGTGGAGCAACATTATCTTACAAGTGATAAAAGCTCCTCTTCTTGCTAACTGGTACACGATAACAGAAAGCCTTGAACCTAAGACATCTGCAGGCTTTATAAAAAAAGGAAAAATATTATTTGGGTTTATTCCTCCATAAGCATCAAGGTCCATCAAGAGAGCTAAAATTTCACGATATCGAAAGGCTAAACTAGTTAGTTTAGCCCCAGGAAAACAGGAATGAGGAAGATTAAATTTCCCATTACTCTGCTTACTGTCAACAAACATCAGTCTTCTCCTTTGGACAGTGAAGGTGTTAATCTTTCATTCTCAACAAGTCCTTTTCAATAAGATTACTAGCCTCATGCTCTTTTCTAAAGCTATTCCTTTGAGGTTGGGGAAATTCATGAAAAAGACAGCGATTTACAAAATGATGCAATTTCAATCATTACAAACATGTAACTGAAGAAATAGTAGCCTAAAATAAGTACAAAATTACCCAAAATCTCAGTTAACATATTTATCCGAATAAGCAGCTTTACTAAAGTGTTTTCCACTTGGAAACAAGAGAAGGCTGCATTTTTAATTATTATTATTATTATTATTATTATTATTATTATTATTATTATTATTATTATTATTATTATTATTATCAGGGAAGCTACAAAGAACTATGTAATATGAATGAAGCTAAAGGAAATCCTATTTCCGGATTTAGGGCCGTCTCCAAGTCAAAGATAAAGAATATAAAACATCAAATAAAACACTCTATCTGAAAAAGGCAGATAATATGCTCATCAGTTTCCAATTCAAGTGGTCAAACAAAAAGAACCAAAAACATTACTTCCCTAGTAAAATCTTGGTCAGGTTAAAAGAGACTCTTTATCTATGGTAGGTAGCTCTTCCAGGAGAACAACACTCTAAAATCAAAAGATTGTCCTCTAGTCTTTGGTAGTGCCATAACCTCTGTACCATGGTCTTCCACTGTCTTTGGTCAGAGTTCTCTTGCTTGAGGGTACACTCAAGCACACCATTCTATCTGGCTTTTTATTTCCTCTCTTCGCTCGGATATTTTTCTGGTTGGAGCCCTTGGGCTTATAGCCTCTTGCTTTTCCACTACGGTTATAGCTTAGCGTGGTATTCTCACAATGTCAGATAGGCCAACATACATGATAATTGTATGAATTTTTGTTGAAGACTTTATAAGGGGACGCAATATGTCAGGTAATGAGTGACAGTGTGACATCTTTGTTCTTTTGTAAACCAATTGTTGTTAGAACATTATGAAACTTTATTTAGAAAATTAGAAATAGAAGATCTCTGGTTAGTTGACGAAATCGTATAACTTAAAAAAAAGGAATATTTCAATAATGGTTAGATGCTTATCATTCGGGCACGCTGTTCTGTCTTGTTTCTCTTCCTCTTGTTTTGGTAAAGTTTTTATTGTTTATATAGGCGATACTTATTGTAATGTTACTATTAGATTTTTTTCCTTGTTTCCTTTCCTCACTGGAATATTTTCCCTATTGGACCCCCTAGGATTATAGCATCCTTTTCGAACCTGGGTTGTAGCTTAGCAAGTAATAATAATAATAATAATAATAATAGTTTACAATGTAAAAATAAATGTATAATAATACAAGTAAGTTGGTTATTCGCTACCTGTCTTACTTTAATTATTATAAGCTTATTTTAGGTGTTGCTGAAATTAAGAAATTAAGATTAAAGTAATGGTTGAACTTTGTATTGTCCATTACCTTTGAGTGAATCGGTATAAAGCAACTAATTCTTACCGAGTTTAGTGGATGTGTCTGACAACATTAAGTAATCAATCAGTCCCAGTGTTCCCAGAGATGAGTCTTAAATCCCAGTAGCTAAATCACACGCTAATCGGCTTTTGATCGACAGGTGTTTTGTTTTCTACTCCGGGAGAGCGAATGATTGTAACTCCAGGTTCATTATTTGTATATAGAAGTTATATATTGTCAAAGATAACAGGTATTCCGTTCGTGTGCATTTATAAAATTTTAGGCATTTTACGTATTCGTAATCATTGATACCTGATTATTTACTTCCTGACCATTTTCTTAAACCGTGGATTTTCTTATAGCCTCCACATTAAGGCCTGGCAGTCCCGTGTCCTGTATGAACTATATTTCCCCATGTGGATAGTACATATTGGCACCCTCTCCTTTCTGAGTGGAGGTGCCTCAGAAAAGGTTTGCGCATCGCCATGATCTGCAAAGCTGTATTAGCCAGGAGCACTAATACTTGGTTGGTTTGCTGTGAGCATTCAGACAAAAGTCTCCCACCATCATCAATTCAGCGTGGTGATGAAAATTGGCCAAACTCCGGACATAAATTAACATGTCTGAGGCCTTTGTTCTGCAATGGATTAGAAACGGTTTTGCTTGTGTTGTATACACATCGTATACTATTGTAAATATTCCCTGTGCTTGGATATTTACCAATGTTCGTTTAATACAAATTGCATTTTGGTGTCATCAGATATTGTCATCACTAGCTTTGATTACTTATCTGAATGCTTTAAAACAATCTCCAGAGAATATTGGCGAAATATAAGGCTTTTGATATATTTTTCTTTCGTTTCTTCCATGTTCTTTTTGCTGTTTAAAATTTTTCCCTGAATAATTATAATTTTCATCCATATACGAAGCTTTTTTATCGGTCATTTAGTTTTAGGTCTAGCTTATAATAATTTTCCTAATATTAATTTTTATGTCATGGTAGGCTAGAACAGTACATTAGCCTGGCCGACGGAACGGAAGTGTAGGCGATAATCACATATGGTTTATAGGTTATGCCGTCGCTAACGACATTGCCATTTATTTAAGAAAAAAAGTAATAGAAGAAAGAGTAAAACAAGAATGCCCTTTCACGCTCCAATAATAAGCTTACAGGATTATAAAGGGCAGTTGTTCGAAAAGAAATTGGGACAATGAATTGCAGACCGATGGGTGTCGAAGCATATTTTGTCTATTTGAATTTTGACGACATGCGAGTTTTATGTTCTTTCGGAATAAACCGCTTTCAACTTCATATAAATTTTATTTATTAACTTACAGATCTGACGAATTTTTTTTTCCCATGTCACAGACTTCGTTTTCCGTTTCCTACAACATTCTTTATAAAAGAAACGAGTCTAATGCTCCCGGGTGTATGACGCATGGGCACTTTGTGCCATTTGGTTATTCGTATTCCGAATTGTGATGTCAGATAATTTTAAGGTGAACTCCATATTTGTATAGCTGGAAATTCAGTGAACTCCCTATTTGTATAGCCTGAAATTCGGTGAATTCTTTATATGTATAAACTGAACTTCAATGAACTCCATATTTGTATAGCTTGAAATTCGGAGAACTCCCTATTTTCATAAACTGAACTACCATGAACTCCATATTTGCATAGCTTGAAATTCGGTGAACTCCATATTTGTATAAACTGAACTTCAATGAACTCCATATTTGTATAGTTTGAAATTCAGTGAACTTCCTGTTTGTATAAACTGAACTTCAATGAACTCCATATTTGTATAGCCAGAAATTCAGTGAACTCCCTGTTTGTATAAACTGAACTTCAATGAACTCCATATTTGTATAGCCAGAAATTCGGTGAACTCCCTATTTGCATAAACTGAACTTCAATGAACTCCATATTTGTATAGCCAGAAATTCGGTGAACTCCCTATTTGCATAAACTGAACTTCAATGAACTCCACATTTGTATAGCTTGAAATTCGGTGAACTCCCCATTTTTGTATAAACTGAACTTCAATGAATTCCATATTTGTATAGCCAGAAATTCGGTGAACTCCCTATTTGTATAGCTTGAAATTCGGTGAACTCTCTATTTGTATAAACTGAACTTCAATGAACTCCATATTTGTATAGCTTGAAATTCAGAGAACTCCCTATTTTCATAAACTGAACTTCAATGAACTCCATATTTGTATAGCTTGAAATTCGGTGAACTCCCTATTTGCATAAACTGAACTTAAATGAACTTCATAATTGTATAGCCAGAAATTCGGTGAACTCCCTATTTCCATAAACTGAACTTCAATGAACTCCACATTTGTATAGCTTGAAATTCGGTGAACTCCTTATTTATGTTTAAACTGAACTACAATGAACTCCATATTTTTATAGCCAGAAATTCGGTGAACTCCTTATTTTCATAAACTGAACTACAATGAACTCCATATTTGTATAGCTTGGAATTCGGTGAACTCCCTATTTGTATAAACTGAACTTCAATGAACTCCATATTTTTATAGCCAGAAATTCGGTGAACGCCCTATTTGCATAAACTGGACCAATAAACTCCATATATATTCGTATAGCCAGAAATTCGGTGAACTCCCTATTTGCATAAATTGAACTTCAATGAACTCCATATTTGTACAGCTTGGAATTCGATGAACTCCCTATTTGTATGAACTAAACTTCAATAAACTCCATATTTGTATAGCCAGAAATTCGGTGAACTCCCTATTTGCATAAACTGAACTTAAATGAACTCCATATTTGTATAGCTTGAAATTCGGTGAACTCCCTATTTGCATAAACTGAACTTCAATGAACTCCACATTTGTATAGCTTGAAATTCGGTGAACTCCCCATTTTTGTATAAACTGAACTTCAATGAATTCCATATTTGTATTGCCAGAAATTCGGTGAACTCCTTATTTGCATAAACTGAACTTCAATGAACTCCATATTTGTATAGCCAGAAATTTGGTGAACTCCCTATTTGCATAAACTGAACTTCAATGAACTCCATATTTGTATAGCCAGAAATTCGGTGAACTCCTTATTTGCATAAACTGAACTTCAATGAACTCCATATTTGTATAGCTTGAAATTCGGTGAAATCCATATTTGCATAAACTGAACTTCAATGAACTCCATATTTGTATAGCTTGAAATTCGGTGAACTCCATATTTGCATAAACTGAACTTAAATGAACTCCATATTTGTATAGCCGGAAATTCAGTGAACTCCCTATTTGAATAGACGCAAATTCAGTGAACTTCCTATTTGTATAGCCAGAAATTCAGTGAACTCCCTATTTCTGTAGCCTGAAATTCAACGAAGTCCCTATATGTATAACCTGAAATGCAGTAACTCCATATTTGCGTAGCCTGAAATTCAATGAACTCCATATTTGTATAGCCTGAAATTAGTGAACTCCATATTTATTTAGCATGAAATTTGTATATCCTGAACTTCACTACTTAATTAACATCTATATTTCATTCAATAATCAAAGATTTATTTTATCATGTTCTGGGCACTTACTAACTTCCTTTTCTGTGTGTCTTTGACAGCTTCACTCGGAATATAGCAGCACGTATAGGTGGCATGAATACAAGCCACAGAATCAAAATGAAGTCATACGAAAACCGCCCACGGCGCAAGGTAAGTTGGAAAGCTCTTGTCGTCGTTGTTCTTTTGTGTTGGGTAGGTAAGAGTCTGTATTCTTTATCTTCAAGGGATGAAAAATGTGGGAATTCCTAGTAAAGCAGCCTTGTTTCCACGAACAAGATTTTTTCCATTGATTTAGTGTTAAGGACTGTTTTGTTATTCACAGAAGCCATGTGTGTGTATGTATGTATGCATGCATGCTTTTATTAAATATATGATGTTTGTATCATAATTGTCTTGTGAATTTATAATAGTGTAAATTTGCATTAGCTAGAAATTTTTTTTAACAGACAGTCTTGAGACACCAATTTAGGAAATTTTCCATCACAGCTCCGTGATTTTCTATAATGTGGGAATCCTTGACTTTACCAATTGACGCAGACTTTCAAGCAAAATCCTGCTTTTTAGAATTCAATTTCTACGAACGCACACATTCAAAACACTACAAACATAAGTAGGTTATCGATTAAGGGATATTTGTTCACGATAAGACCTCATGAATAAATATTTTTTCACCCAAAAATAATCTGTTTTTAATCATTTTCATTAGGTTCTATGAAATGAAACATGAACTACGGTATATTTCTTGGGTTTTGGAATTTTTAGTCATCGCTATATATTACATATTTTCTTTTACTTATCTTATTTTAACCTGTCCTTCTCTCCTTCCTGGCATTTAAGTGTATTAGTATAGCGTTCAGCTTGCAACTCAAAGCCCAACGTTCGATTCCCCAACCGGAGGTGGAGGGAACTTTCTTTAAAAACTCGTATGCCTCTTTTGACCGAAGCAGTGAAATAAGTATTTCGTTGTTGCAACTCGGTCGGAGAGAAAATGAGAATAGTAAAGAAAAAACTCGTTACAGTTCATTATTCTGACAAAATTTATACTATGAAGACGATACACCCTTGGGAATATATTCCTCGATCAAATATATATATTGTACACACACACACACACACACACACACACATATATATATATATATATATATATATATATATATATATATATATTGTATGTGTGTGTATGGGGGGTTGTATGTGTATATTATATATATGTGTGTGATTTTGTATCTATACACATGTACATATACTGTGTGTGTGTAGAGATTGAAGGTTAAAACAGTCATTGACTGTTGAATTATGGATGAACAACGCAGTGCACTAACATCGACCATATCCGCATTCACAGCTATTGATACATAATACTTAGAAGGCTCACATTCACTCCACTCCTTTGCTAAAGGGACTGAGGTTTTCCTTACTAGTGCTCCTTTCATACTACATA
>NC_090725.1:101220221-101247476 GCF_036898095.1 Palaemon carinicauda | reverse complement strand
CTCCTTTCATACTATCTATTTAAGATTTTTTTCTCCCGACCTGTTGTTTCCTTTCTTTCTACAGGAATAACCAGCAAAAAACATTCTGACCGTTCATTTCACCTCTTCTACTCTTAGAAAAAACCGTTATTTTAATTGGAAATTTTCCTTAAAAAAATACTGTTACCAACCGTATTTCAGTAAAATACAGGCGTCCGTGATTTTATCTTACTTTGTTATTATCTTTTACGAGTTGGTGACTGTAATATCACTCTTTTACGTCAATATATAAGTTTTTAAAACGGTTAAACTCCTGGAATAAATGTTGCCGGATATTTACCGTTTTATTAATGCAAATTTTTAACAGTGTAAACTTTAATATCAATTTTACCATATACTAGCTTGTTCCCCTTTTTAGTCCTTGTGCTGTACATATCCATTTTTTCTATATACCAAAATTTTCGGATTTTTATTTCTTATTGTGCTGCACTTCTGAAAAACCGCATCAGATTTTCTTTTCTTATAATAATAACAGACAAAGTTCATTTCTACACAAAGAAAGTTGGTAGAACAGTCTCTTCAATAATTCCATCTACCCTTTTGGGACTAGTGCCATAAGATATGAGGTGCACTCTTGGAATTACTGAAAGACTTGCAACGGCCCTTTGGCGTTTAGCTGCACCCGTTTCCCCCCATTCCTGGTTCCATCCTTCCACTTTACTGCCCATCCTATTACTTTGTCCTTTTAGTACAATTGTAAGGTTTTGCCCCAATCATACATTTAATTACAGCTTTATAGGTTCCTTAGATATTCCATAGACAATCAGCTTCATTTATTCCCCAATTTAAGAATCTCCATTTGAATTTACTGCCTAATATAATGGAAAATCAACTGCTCTCATTCTTCCATCATCAACATTAACATATATTGCTTAGACTTTCCTGTATCAATTTGTCTTTTAACCTTATTTTTGCTTACATTCGCTCTTAAGCCTTCACAATTCATTCCCTATCAATATGTACAGAAAATTTAAACATTTACCTCTGCAATTTATATATATATATATATATATATATATATATATATATATGTATATATATATATATATATATATATATATATATGTATATATATATATATATATATATACTGTGAATGTATGTTCGTATATACATATATGGATATATATTTTCAAATTAAGACACATACTTTGAAATAGTAAACACATCAAGTTAGGACTAGCCTATATTAGAGATTAAATTCTCATATATACTTATACGCACATTGTGTGTATATATATATATATATATATATATATATATATACTGTGTATATATATATATAAATATATACTGTGTGTATATATATATATATATATATATATATATATATATATATATATATTGTATCACCCGTGTGTCACACGAGCGTACATAGTAACGACATTTCTCTTTTTTGCATATATTCACCAATGTGACGGGCCAAGAATAGGTTGTGACTCAAAGGCGAGATGAAAGCAACTGGCTCTGGGCCTGTCACATTGGTGAATATATACGAAAAAGAGAAATGTTATTATGTACGCTCGTGTGACACAAGGATGGTACAATATATATATTTATATATATATACATATGTATATATATATATGTATATATATAAATATACATATATACACACATATATATACATATACATATATACACACACATATATATATATACATATACATATATACACACACACACACACATATATATATATATATATATATATATATATATATATATATATATATATATATACGTACGGTACATATAAACCACCACTCACCTTTTTTGCACTAAGTACAATTTTAAGGTTAATATTTACAATATATTGCTGTCTGTTCATAAATAGATAAGACCCAAAATAACAGTCAAAATTACTTTAGGTTTGTGTAGTTTACCATGAAAACACAATAACCAAGTATTATAAATATTGCATATCAATATTTTTGCAGCTGGTAAAATATGATGAATTTGTTTTCCTTGTGCTTTTATTTTTAGTCTGTTGTCAGGTTTGTGCACTAAAGCATGAGAGAAAAAAATGGAATTCTCTATTTTGAGTTTGATCTGAAATACATTTCTTTAATCGGTCTCTGTAAAGCTTTTTTTTTTTTTTTTTTTTAATTTAGGATACTTATTTCAAATCCAAGTACACGATAGTTTTAGCTGTTACTGATTAAGAGAAAATTACTAAAATAAATAAATAGGAACTATTAAAAATGAACAGTATGAAAATGTTTACATTTTGACCTAAATTAATTACTTAAGATGTGGTAACGGAATGGCCTTTTAAAGACCACTCATGAATAGCAGGGGCAAGGGACAGTGGCATTGCCGTATTGAGCAGGACAACTCCTTAGAGATTGACCCTATTATTATTATTATTATTATTATTATTATTATTATCATTATTATTTGCTAAGCTACAATCCTAGTTGGAAAAGCAGGATGCTTATTATGCCCAGGGGCCCCAACAGGGAAAATAGCCCTGTGAGGAAAGGAAACAAGGAAAAATAAAGTAATTTTAGAACAGTAACAACATTGAAATAAATATTTCCTATAAAAACTATAAAAACTTTAACAAAACCAGAGGAAGAGAAATTAGATAGAATAGTGTGCCTGAGTGTACCCTCAAGCAAGGGAACTCTAACCCAAGACAGTGGAAGACCATGGCACAGAGGCTATGGCACTACCCAAGACTAGAAAACAAGGGTTTGATTTTGGAGTGTCCTTCTCCTAGAAGAGCAGCTTTCCCTAGCCAAAGAGTCTCTTCTACCCTTACCAAGAGGAAAGTGGCCACTGAACAATTATAGTGCAGTAGTTAACCTTGTGTGAAGAAGAATTGTTTGGGCATCTCCGTGTTGTCAAGTGTATGAGAATAGAGGAGAATCTATAAAGAATAGGCCAGACTATTCGGTGTATGTGTAGGCAAAGGGAAAGAACCGTAACCAGAGAGAAGGATCCACTGTAGTACTGTCTGACCAGTCAAAGGACCCCATAGCTCTCTAGCGGTAGTATCTCAACTGGCGGCTGGTGCCGTAGCCAACCTACTAATTAATAATATATATATATATATATATATATATATATATATATATATATATATATATATATATATATATATATATATATATATATATATACATGCTGAGCCCCCAAGCCCGCTCTCCACCCAAGCTAGGACCAAGGAGAGCTAGGCAATGGCTGCCAAGGACTCAGCAGACAGACGTATAGGCTCTCCCAAAACCCTCTACCCTTAGCTCACAGGATGGTGGGGTTGCAGTAACCAAAGAAACTAACGAGTTTTAGAGTGACAGGAACCCCAGTCTGCCAATTACCAGTCAGGGACGTTACCACATCGGTATATAGTTTATTGATATTTATTGAAAAATTAAGGGTGATTTTTTTCTTAATCTAAATGTATTTTCATGAAAAAAGAATTAAAATTCATGATAAATGCCATAACTTTGATATAACGACATTATGAATACAATGCAATTAATTCGTTTATTCTAGTGTGTGTGTGTATATATATATATATATATATATATATATATATATATATATATATATATATATATATATATATATATATACGTCGTGCATTGTCAAAATAGGCATTTAATCATATAAAAATATGGAACAATTTAGTTATGAAAATAAAATAGTAATTTTTTTTCTGGCAGGAATTTGCATTTTATTAAGTGGCGCATGCTAATAGATGGACGCTAATGAATATGCCATTGAAGGTATACTTTATATATCGCATCACCAATGATGAAAAAGCTTTAAAATAAAGTGATCTCTAATTGCTTTTGTTTTTTCAAGGATAGGAAACTGACCCTAAGGCTTTAATTTGTATATATGAAACAGTTAATTTCATGACAATGTTAACTATTATGCTACTTTAAAGATAGTCTGTAAACCAAATAGCCTATCTGTTTTTTACTAATGATTAATCCTCAGAATGTATCATTGTAATGTACAGTGTTACAGTGTGTGTATATACACACGCACACAGACACACGCACATACACACACACACACACACACACATATATATATATATATATATATATATATATATATATATGTATATATATATGTGTGTGTATCATCATCATCATCATCAGCCGTTGCTAGTTCACTACAAAACAAAGGCCTCAGATATATCCCTCTACTTGTGTTTATTTCTGGTCTTTCTGCGCTAGTCCACACCCGCAAACTTTCATAGTTCGTCAATCCATCATTTTCTTTTCCTTTCCCTGCTTCTATACCTCTAGGGTCCCATTCTGATATTCTTAATGTCCATCTATTGTCTGTCATTCTCATTATGTCCATTTCTTTTTGTTACATGTTGTTAGGACATCCTCTACTTTAGTATGCTCTCGTATCCATGTTGCTCCTTTTCTGTCTCTTAGTGTTATTCCCATTATCATTCTTTCCAAAGCTCTTTAAGTTGTAATTAGCTCATGCCATAAGGCCTAAGATATATTATTAAATCGATTTTTAAGCCACCTTCTCCGACTGATTTTCCTCCTTTCATGTCTTTTAAGGTTTTCTTTGATTCTACTGTTACTATTGTTACCTGCTCACGTGTTTCATTATTTTTATTGAAGATATTTCTTTTATCACTATCGTATAGCATTGCATTGAAATTGCAATTTTTATCAATAGATCTCTGTTGTGGATACTATTACCAATTTCATCCTCTGAAGCAAATATGTGTGTGTGTGTGTGTGTATATATATATATATATATATATATATATATATATATATAACGGATTTTGAGCGAAGCGAAAAATCTATTTTTCGGTGAGATGGCCATGTCGTCCTGATGGAAGTTCCTATAGGGTAGCTTCCTAGGGTATATTACAACTACGGCGATATTCCCAGAGAATTTACCTTAAGGTACCAGAATTCTAACTCCTGGAGCGAATATCCCTCATGAAAGGGATATCGCGACATATCAGAGGACGTATTCTTGACACGCCACATGGCAATCTGCACCCCAAACAGAGATTACGTATCGAGGGGTCAATTGGCAAGAAACGAAATCGGGAAAGAAAAAGGGGGAGCCGCTCCCAAGGCTCCCTATTCTCCAGTTTCGTAAGCGTGCCTGGCGCCAATCCTGGCGCCATCTGTATTCCTTGTAGCGTACACGAGGTGCTACAGATACTGTATGTAGGGAGGGGTCCTACAACCCTTTCATAGAAAGGGAAGGGCGGGTCCATCAGGACGACATGGCCATCTCACCCAAAAATAGATTTTTCGCTTCGCTCAAAATCCGTTTTTTGGGCTCAAGCCATGTCGTCCTGATGGAAGTATACCAGAGCATTACTGTATCTGTGGATTCTCAGAACGTGCCGTACTCCCCGGAGGTAATTTTTCCCCGGTCGACTAGACCTAGAGACCTAAGATGTTACCGTTATACATCTTTTCAACTAACTATAAACCATGTTAGAGCTTCCTGCCCCCTACAGGGAAGAGTCCTACTAGACTCTGGAAAAGTCTCGAAGAGTACATATACATATGTTTGACTACCAGGCAAGCTAATATAGTGGTCTCACCCTATATTAAGTAAAGCATAGTTTGTAAAGAACCACTGCGTCAATATGAAATATCGACCAGTTCTCCGCACAATACTTGTATTGGACAAAGGTTTATATCCGCATAGGAGGAAACTTGTAAAACCGCCACCGTCCCCTTATGGGACGGAGTCCTCCCGTTAAGGGAAAGCATAAACCAATGCAACATAGCTTGCATAAAGGAACAATTCTATTAGAATTATCCCAGATAAAGTACATAGAATGAATGCTCAATTATACCAATAAATTGACACAGGTGAAGGAGACGCAAGGTTCTCAAGAACAAGTTTATTGACAGACAATAAATAGACAGGTTAACAACAATTATATATATATATATATAAGAAGAGGATAACCCAAAACTTTAAGCATAAGTATGATGGTAAACAGAACTTGTTTATCTGAAAGAGAAAAAACATTAATGCCACTCTTAAGATACCGAGGTATCAAAGTCATAAAAGTCTGTATTACAAATCAATCACATTAGCGTTAGAAACGCTCGGCACACATGTCTGCACTTATGCTAGGTTCACCTTAGGAAATGGAACAGTCTACGTGGGCAACTCAGTGCCCTCACTTAGTTTGTAGTACAGTATGTAACTACACACTCACCCTGGAATTAATCGTCCCAATTAAAACCACTGTTCCTCGCAGAGTTAAACAGTAGGGTTAACGACGCGACCCACTGCTACCACAGATCTCTTTAGTTCCTCTACTTGCTTCGCTTAGTGGCGAAAGAACACTCTGGAAGACTTCCAGCCAGTGTATGAACGGAGATGTTCAAAATCCATACAATTAAAGAAATTTAAGGATGAGGCAACTTTCCTCGGATCGTGACCTGCGGGTGTACTGTCAGGATCCGCTCTGCGAATAAAATATGTGATTTTCGCTCTGAGTTGATTCAGAGATAAATTTGAGCCTGATGTTTCTCCCCTGAATAGTTGACCACCCTTGAAGTCTGAAGTTCTATGAAGATAGACCTTTAGGCATTCTACTGGACATAGAGATGCATCTTCTTTCAGAGGGCAGATTCTCCAGGGACCCCACCTGTTGGTGGGTAACTCATTCTTGGCGAGAAACGTAGGATCCGGAAACAGGTTCAGTTCTCCCCCATCCAGGAACTGAACACGACCTGCCTCTCTCGAGAGGGCTACAATCTCACTAACCCTGGCCCCGGACGCGAGTGCAAATAGGAAAATAACTTTTTGTGTCAAATCCTTTAACGCACACTCCTCATTGCTCAACAAAGAAGCGAAATGAAGAACTTTGTCTAAAGACCATGAAATGGGCTTTGGAGGTGCTGAAGGTCTGAGCCTAGTGCAGGCTTTCGGAACTTTATTAAAGATCTCGTTACCTAGGTCGACCTGGAAGGCATATAGAATGGGTCTTGTCAAAGCAGACTTACACGCCGAAATCGTGTTAGCTGCCAACCCTTGACCATGGAGGTGGATGAAGAAAGATAAGCAGAAGTCTGTCGAGATCTCCTGCGGATTCTTCGCCTTGACAAAGGCCACCCATTTTCTCCAAGATGACTCATATTGCCTTCTAGTAGATTTGCACTTATATTCCTCTAGGAAGTCTATTCTGGCTTTCGAAATCCCGAAACGCTTTCTCACCGCTAGGGAGAGAAAATCATGAGCTGCAGGGTCTGGGTTTTCTGTAATGAAGCGCAGACAGTCGACTTCTGGACTCGCTGGGTCAGAACTGGATCTGGTAGTGGTACAAACTTCAGCCGCAGTTCCAATGCCAGGGGGAACCACACGCTGTTCGGCCACTTGTGGGCCACTATTGCCGCTACCCCCTTGAAGGATCTCAGTTTGTTGAGGACCCTCAACAGAAGGTTGTGAGGAGGGAACAGATAAATCCTGGACCATCTGTTCCAGTCGAGGGACATCGCGTCCACTGCTTCCGCTAAGGGGTCCTCGTACGGGGACACGTACAGGGGCAACTTCTTGTTGTCTTTCGTCGCAAAGAGGTCTATCTGCAGTTCTGGGACTTGATTCAGAATGAAGGAGAATGATCCTGCGTCTAAGGACCATTCCGACTCTATCGGTGTGAACCTGGATAGAGCGTCCGCCGTCACATTGCGGACTCCTTGAAGGTGAACTGCCGACAGGTACCACTTCTTCTTTTCCGCCAATCGGAAGATGGCCAACATCACCTGGTTGAGAGGTGGTGACCTCGATCCTTGTCGATTCAAGCATCTCACAACTACCTCGCTGTCCATCACCAACCTTATGTGGATCGAGTGACGCGGGGAGACTCTTTAAGGTAAGGAGCACTGCCATAGCTTCTAGAAAGTTTATGTGAAAGGTCTTGAATAGCATGGACCAAGTCCCCTGGACTTTTTTCCGATGAGAGTGACCTCCCCATCCCTCCTTCGAGGCATCTGAGTGAATCGTCACCGACGGGGGAGGTGGCTGAAAAAGAACCGACTTCTTTAGATGTCTGGCTTGGGACCAAGGCCTGAGAAGAGTACGTAGCCGAAGCGGAACTGGTCTTCTCAGATCTCTTCGCGCGTTTGATGCATAACTTCTCCAAACTCCGGTTGCATCCTTTAGCTGTGCTCTTAGCACTGGGTCTGTCACCGAAGCAAACTGGAGAGAGCCCAGTACCCTCTCCTGTTTGCGTCTTGATATCCTTTCGGAATCTAGAAGTCTCTTGACAGAACCCGCTATCTCCTTCCTTTTCTTCGCCGGGATGGAGAAACGGTGTGACATTAGGTCCCAGTGGATTCCCAGCCACTGGAACTTTTGAGATGGAGAAAGTCGAGACTTTTTTCTGTTGATCTTGAAGCCTAGATACTCTAGGAACTGGATCACTTGACTGGAAGCTTGCAAGCATTCTGTCTCGGATGCTGCCCACACCAGCCAGTCGTCCAGGTAGGCTACTACCTGAATTCCTTTTAGGCGTAATTGTTTGAGAGCTACACTCGCAAGCTTCGTGAAAATCCTTGGGGCTATATTTAGCCCGAATGGCATGGCTCTGAAGGCGTATAGTCTTCGTTGTAGCCTGAACCCTAGGTAGGGGGAGAGTCGACGGTTGATTGGAACGTGCCAATAGGCGTCTGACAAGTCTATAGAGACGGAAAATGCCCTCTTGGACAGTAAGGTCCTTATGTGTTGCAGTGTTAGCATCTTGAATTTACAATTCACTATGAACTTGTTGAGTGGCGACAAGTCCAGAATGACTCTCGAGCTTTTCCGAGTCTTTCTTGGGAACACAAAACAGCCTCCCTTGGAATTTGATGGACTTCACCCTTCGGATCACTTTTTTCTCCAACAGTTCTTGAACGTACTCCTCCAGAACGGGGGTGGAGTGTTGGAAAAACCGAGGGCACGGGGGTGGAGTGCTGTACCAGCTCCAGCCCAGTCCGTTCTTGAGTAGGCTGTGGGCCCAGGGATCGAAGGTCCACCGATCCCGAAAATTCTGAAGTCTCCCTCCTACCGGCATCATCTCACTTGGACTGCCGTCCTGAGGTCTTGCCTCCCTGACCGCGACCACCCCTGAATCCCCTTCCCCTTGAGGGGCGCCTAGACGAGCCTCTGGCTGCTCCTCTAGGCTTTGCTCGAAAGGAAGTAGACTGCCCTTCGAACGTTGGGGTGAATGCCGTGGACTGTGTCGACACAGCCTGGGGTACCCACTGGAAAGTGGTCGGGGTTTGTGCCACCATCTGGGGCACTGAAGGCAATGGCAATTGCAGTTGCTGTTGCTGTCTAAGAGGCTTGGCTGGCCGAGACGGTAGCCTAGTCCCATAGTCTTCCTCTTTGGTTGAGGACCCTCATCCGGGGAAGACTTTCTTTTGATAGCCAGGCCCCACTTCTGGAGAAGGTTTCTATTCTCCAAGGCGGCCTTATCAACAACTTCTTTGACCAATTCGGTAGGGAAAAGGTCTTTGCCCCAAATGTTGGAGGAGATTAGTTTCCTTGGCTCGTGCCTCACTGAAGCCGAGGTGAACACGAACTCCCTACAAGCTCTCCTCGCCCTGACGAAGCTATAAAGGTCCTTCGTCACTGTGGCCAGATGAGTCTTGGCCACTACCATGAACATTTCATGGACCTTGGGGTCACTTGCCATCGTCTCAAGAGTAGTCTGAAGAGACATTGAGGCAGCCAGTCTTTCTTTTGTCTCGAGCTCTCTCCGCAAAAGAAAGTCAGACAGCTTAGGGAGGTCCTCGCCGAACTGACGTCCGGCAATATCAGCCTCCAACTTCCCAACTGAGAACGTAAGATGGACGTCCTTCCAGTCTTTGTGGTCCATAGGCAGGGCCAGCGACAAGGGTTTACACTCCTCCAGGGAGGGGCAAGGCTTGCCGGCCTCGACTGCTTTTAGTACAGCCGCAAATCCTTTCTGTAAAAAGGGGAAGGCTCTAGCAGGAGAGGACACAAAGGAAGGGAGCTTCTTGCTCAATGCAGCTACCTTTGAGTTCGAGAAGCCCCTCTCTTTCATCGAGGATGAAAGCAAAGCTTGAGCCTTAGCATGGTCCATCACTATGACCTCCTTCGGCTCTGTCTCCTCCTTTGAAGCTGGTTCCTTCCTCATCCGGACGTAACAGTCCGGATATGACGCCTTGCTGGGCCAGAATTCCACCTCCTCTAGGGGAACTGAACCTAACTTATCCGAGATGACGATCTTACCAGTCGTCATCGGCATGTGCTCAGCATACCTCCATGGGTTAACATCTGAGCACAAGGGAAGGTCTTTCACATTGAGCCTTTTCTGGGGCCCATGTGATGCTGCGAGGCTCTGCATCCGCAGTTCCATTGCAGCCGCCTTCTCCTGATTCTCCATCTGCATTTGTTGGATCATTCCAACAATGGAGGAGAGGGCTGTCCCAGCTCTACTGGGAGAGCGGACGATGTTGAGGGAATAGGCTCCGGGATCTGAACCGGAGTAGCCGACACCTCGTCGGACTCTTCCTCTACACTGTCTGGGGCTTGAGCTTCATCCTGGCCTCCTGCCAGGAGGTCTTCCTCCAGACGTTCGTCCACATCAGACATCCTGTCATCCAACTGGATGTCTTGCATCGCGACCGCGACTTCAGCATCCACCTGGGTCTGAACTTGGGGGATCTCCTCTTGAGGCTGGGGAATCACTGCATCAGCTGATGCCTTAGGGAAAAGATACGCCCTCATCTTCTCACTTGGAAGATAAGGTCCAGAGGTGTTCTTCTGGAAGCCCCTTAACCAGGTACGAAGCTTCTCTCTTGCTATATCCCTTGATTCCGCCGTCCTAGGGGAATCAAAGGCCTCAGTAATCAGGTTAGTGCACACAGTACATACCTGAGGGTCCCAATACTGGAGATCATCTTTGGAGACAGCGCATGCTGCGTGCCTCCTACAAAACTCATGTCCGCAGAGGTTCTTACTGCGGACGTTGCAGAAAACACTTCCGCACTTCGAAGGGTCCTCCTGTAAAGAGAAGAAATTTCCATGAGTATCAAGTGAACTACGTATCACTGGATATGCACAGTTTAGCATAACAATTCAGAAAGGAAAGACACACATTTGTGTTTCCTTCACATCCAATTGCTGCAGCCTTCCAGATAATAAAATCGTATGGTTAATCTCTTTTAGAATAACCAATGAAAAGTTTCCTGAGGAAACAGGTGTAGCTCACACCTAAGCAATGATTTTAAAATCCTGGATAATAGACAAGAAAGAACTCACTTTCTTATCTGTAAGGCAACAGCAAAGGGCTGTGCAAGACAACACAAAAGTGTTAGAACACACAGTGCTGTACCAAAACTATACTATAGTTTTCTTCTTACAGTATATGCTATACTAAAGAATACTGGTACAGTATAGAAGGTTATGCGCCGGCCGGCACACACCATAACTAGCTTTAAAGTATACTACTTAACAGCTATAAGGCGGCAGAACTCTGGTTCAAATGCATGTGCCGGCCGGCAACAGCCAATGTCGGCCGGCAATGACTGCCGGCCGGCAACTACACAAGGTAGTACCCGGCTGCCGGCCACTGCTCATAGTGACCGGCAGACAAGGGCTGACATTAGCCGGCCGGCAAGGTAAACAACCGATGCCGGCCGGCAGCAAAAGAACCAGAGGACTACGACTGCCCGGCTGCCGGCCTCATAGGCCGGCAGCCGGGTCGGGTACAGCACTAGAAGAAAACAGAATGGATGCCGGGATAAGAGCGTACACTACCTCCAAGCCCGGCAATCCGAAAGAGTGCATATAAGGAAGGGGAGAATCTAATTCAGGCTTCCTGACCAATGCTGTCTGGCTCTACAGGCAGGCATGGATGAGGGACCAAGGGAGGTCCGGGCAGCACTCAAAGCATAAGACCCTTGCCGGCCGGCAAGGGACTGAGTCAATTCCACATCCTAACCTATCCTAGGTCCAGATGTAGAATGACATACAGTACTGTAATGGCTAGGCCATTACGGAGATAGAGGGGGAAGGGACAAAAGAGGGTCCTACCAACCTTGCTTTAGTGAAGGATCACCCGCAGCCAAGGAAACTCATCTTAGCCTAAGGGAGATCCAAGGAGGGAGGCCAGCAATACTTGCCAGCTCCCAAAGAACCAAAGCAAGGAAGGTGTTGCTACTCCCAGGGAAAGAATCTTATCGTCCCCCAAGAACAGCAACAAGGACTAGTCTGCTAGATCACAAAAGAAGGAATCATCTCGTACAGAAACCTTCGGTAGTGACCTAAGGAGGCTAAGCCTCCTATGTCTGTGTCAGGCCAGCGAGGGAGACTCTACCCCAAGCCAGACAAACACAGACTTCAGACTAAAAACTCTGTTGTTCGGTCCCACTCTGAAACCAGACTTACTGGAACAGGAAGGTACAGTAACACCCCAGTATAGTTTTATCGAAAGTTAATTCAGATAAACCACTTAGGGATAAGCCCAAGGCTTAAACAGAGGGAAAGGGATTGCATACCTTCTCCGAAGAAAAGACAGCAACCGGGGAGTATGAGAAAGTATACTAAGGCTCCATAAGCAACTTAGCCTAGGCACCAAGAGAATCGATTACCTAAATCACCGAAACTCACTCGTATACTATCTTGGAAATATTCAACATAATCTTAAATGTATAAAAAACAGCCTAAAGCTTCAATAAAATTTTAATACACTCGGAAAAACCAAAATCATGCATGAAGTACTAGGACCAAACGACTAGGCTACATGGCCTAGCGTAGGCCAGAGTTGGCGAATACTTCGCCAAAATAATACTAAAGCACGAAAGGAAATCCTATGTAACGCTAAATAGCTAAAATTTATTAAAGCAAAACAACCGGGAATGTTGCTCTGGCTAACTAAAACTCATACCTAGCGAGCGACAGCGTCCATGACGCCTCCGGTAGGCTACGGCTCTTGTAACAAAGATTAAACCTATTAATCACTTAAAAATTTACCAAGAGCCTACATTTATACATAAAAGACATGGTACTCAACTTATCAGAGGCCGACGAAGTTGGAGAAGCCATGAAAAGCCGAATAAATCCAAGATTTGCGAGAAACACAGGAAAAAACACCGAGTTGTTAAGCTACGCAAAAAGGAATACAGATGGCGCCAAGATTGGCGCCAGGCACTCTTACGAAACGGGAGAATAGGGAGCCTTGGGAGCGGCTCCCCCTTTTTCTTTCCCGATTTCGTTTCTTGCCAATTGACCCCTCGATACGTAATCTCTGTTTGGGGTGCAGATTGCCATGTGACGTGTCAAGAATACGTCCTCTGATATGTCGCGATATCCCTTTCATGAGGGATATTCGCTCCAGGAGTTAGAATTCTGGTACCTTAAGGTAAATTCTCTGGGAATATCGCCGTAGTTGTAATATATCCTAGGAAGCTACCCTATAGGAACTTCCATCAGGACGACATGGCTTGAGCCCAAATATATATATATATATATATATATATATATATATATATATATATATATATATATATATATATATATACACATATATACATATACATATACATATACATATACTTACACATACCCAAAATACCCGAGTAACTGAAAGGTGTATAACCTTCCAGTTTTTAGCTCATGTGGTGCGTATGAAACTTTTGGGATGTGAGAAAGAATGCAGGTTTGTTGGTTCGATGATTATATTAGTTATATGAAAGAGTAGCCGAAAAAAAAGTCTATAATCGAGAGTGCAGGATTGGTGCGAAAGGTCTTTTTTTCGGAGTTTGTAATCATGAAAGGGAAGTTGTTCAGTGTAATTTCAATGCAAAGGTGGGTGGCAGAGATTGAGATCTCATTTTGGGCTGACATTGAGTTTCTGTAGTAGGCGAGTACGGACACACTTGTGGAATTGTGTTTTTAAAGGTACTTACAGTATTTGTTAGACAATTTTTTCAATGATAAGCAAATTTTCTCAAAAGTTTGTTAGATGAGGTTTTAGCTCAGAGGAAATAGAAAGCCAGTTTATGATTATCGTGGCTGAAGGCGTATATATATATATATATATATATATATATATATATATATATATATATATATATATATATATATATATATATATATATATTCTTGCCAAATAAAAAAATTGAGATAATTATATTATGTTGAAGGAAAGACTGGAGATATGGCTAAAAGGCAATCAAGACAGTGGAATCTGATGAGGATATAAGTGAAAGAGGTTAATTTCAGGTTTAAAATGCATATGGAGGTTATTATTAAAAGAGCAGTTAAGAGTTTGCAAAATAGAAGGCGCCAATAGTTGATAGGATTCCAATTGATGTGGTGCGATTTTGTCCTAAGTGTGTTTGTGAGTGGCTGGCCCATGTTTATAAGGCAGGTCTCAGTGATGGAAAGGTTCAGGTGAATGGTTAAAGAAATAACCGTTCATTTTTGTTTTGATTAAGGTGGTAAAAAATATTGAGAGAATTATATGCGGATTACTTAGTATCGCGTAAGGTGTTTGGTAGGATTTCAGCTGAAAATTCAAAGTGACATGATGATTGAGAGGGGAGAAGAAATTTGGGCTCACACCAGGATGAGGATATGTAAATCAGGCGTTTATTATGAAACATTTATATGAGAATTATGGAAGTAAACGAGCTGTGTGTGGCATACACAGTCTGTTATAAAACATACGAAAGACTAGTTAGGAGGACTGTTTTGAGAGATTTGAGTATATATGCAAAGGTGGTAAGGTTGCTACAGTAATAAAGAATTTTTATGGTGGAAGAAAAAGATGGTACAGTTTTTATAAGGAGACACTGGCTTGGTGTGTCTGTGTATGATATGTTATTCAGAAAGGTATTTCTTATAAATAGTATCGGTTGGCAGGCATCATATTGGAAAGTTGTTTTCGTTTTGTTTGTCTTGTGAATGTTTGGTTACAAGTTTCTTCAGTACGTAAACAAGATAAAAATGGTTACCTAGTAAACGATTTTGGTCTGAATTTCGGAGGACCTTGGACGTTTACGCTGGTTGAAAAAAGAAAAGATAAATGGAAAAAGGTAAAAAGAGAATACTTTGGGTATCATTGGCTGGGGTTAGGGAAGGCGATCAAGAAAGCGCGAGTGTGATGGATTGCAAACGTTTGAAAATGATATTAATATTCAGGACATGTTTATAAAAGTAAACATAATGGAATACGAGTACTTGGCCTTTAGGTTTCTGGGTATTTATGGAAATAACCCAGTGGCTGAAAGGTCTCAAAATCCCTCAACTTCTGGAATGAATATTAAAGTATATTTGCGGCTCAAAATTTGAATGATTGAAAGTGACGTGTTTCAGTGGCAAGACTGAGACACAAGACTCCATGAATAGCTACGTATTACAAACTTAGAAATGATTCATCATGGCAGAGATAGGTTAATTCGAAGTCAAAATCCAAATACCTTCACTCGATAGGAATGTGTGGACCTACAGCAAAGTCGGAATTAAACGTTACCTCTCTTGTTAGATCTATGATTAAAATGTAATATCTGGATTCGTTTAGACTCAGACACAGGTTGGCATTCTGGCATGTGAAAAGTACCTATTATGAAAAAATATATATTTGGGTAGTTATTCCCTAGATCGAGTGAATTTGATATTTAAATCGTTTTGTCTCAATGTTTGAATATTTTATGTGTATATATATATATATATATATATATATATATATATATATAGAGAGAGAGAGAGAGAGAGAGAGAGAGAGAGAGAGAGAGAGAGAGAGAGAGAGAGAGAGAGAGAGAGAGAGAGAGAGAGAGAGAGAGAGAGAATGTATTGACGTTTTTGTTTCCCGAGTCATCGAAATTTGTGATATTTACTTTATTTTGTAATATAAATCATATATTTTACTTAAATTGTGAATTATGCAAACTTTCAAGAGACATAATATAAGATTAAAAATAAACGGAGACTCCATCGTACATCATGTATCTTCTATTTTGACATGTATGCTTTATTCCTTAACACCCTTCATGATATTGGTAATGTTTATTTTCCTCTGCACCTCTGAAGCTGTTTGGGGTATTTCCCTGAGGTCCAAAGTTTTCTTGCAGAACTAAAATGTATTTCAGTTCAAGGGCAATGAAATAAACCAATTGCACCCTGAGAGAGAGAGAGAGAGAGAGAGAGAGAGAGAGAGAGAGAGAGAGAGAGAGAGAGAGAGAGAGAGAGAGAGCAATGCCTGTGAAACGTTTTTGCTGTAATTTAAAGATTAAGTGGTGGTGGTGGTGGCAGAGCCTTGTAATCTCTGAGTGCTAGAATAAGGATTTTCTTTATAGAACCCGCTCATTTTTTATATGTGGGTCTAAAGCCTTTTATTCCTGTTAAGGAAATGAGCCTAAATTCTCATTAATTATATATTTTAATCATATATATATATATATATATATATATTTATATATATATATATATATATATATATATATATATATATATATATATATATTTATATATATATATATATATATATTATATATATATATATATATATCCAACGAAAGAAGCTTTTTGACAAGGTCCAAAAGTCTCTACGATATCTTTTCATGTTTATCTATGCCATGTCATATATCCAAGCATATGGGTTTAAACAAGAAGAATAACTTGCTTTTATCGCTTTGCTTTGGAAAGAAGTTTAATTCATATTCATTCGGTAAATTTTTTTGTATTTTGGATTGATCTATCCACGTGTATATAAATATATGGATGTGTGTGTATATATGTATATATGTGTGTGTGTATATATCAAGTAATATTTTGTAGTGTTTTGTAATGAATCCTAAATTTAGACCTTTAATTGAACATTGCATTTTCTTTTTATTCTTCTCGATGTAAGTGGATGTAGAAGGTGTTGAGAGAGAGAGAGAGAGAGAGAGAGAGAGAGAGAGAGAGAGAGAGAGAGAGAGAGAGAGAGAGGGCCATTTGCAAGAAGCAGATATGTTTTGAAGGAAAGAAAAGATGGTTTAATTTGTTAAGAAGGCATATGCCTCTTCAAACAGACTTAAGAAAGCAACCTTATTGCTCCTTATTATAAGGACCAATATAGTTTGGAGATTGAAATGTACTACACTAGTCTTTTCATGTTTTTTTGCATTATATCACATCAAGCAATTTACTCTCTCTCTCTCTCTCTCTCTCTCTCTCTCTCTCTCTCTCTCTCTCTCTCTCTCTCTCTCTCTCTCTCTCTCTCTCTCTCTTTTCCCCTAAGGCAGTGGTTCTTAACCTTTTTCATCCCATGACCCCCCGGGACTAATCAGAGTATTATTATGACCCCCTATAATAGATTTGGAAATATTGAGCCTAGTCAAAGGGTCAAGTAAAAAATATTAGACGAAGACCATGGTTTACTCCTATACAATTTTATTGGAAACACCACAGAACAAAAACCTTGAAAAATTCCACTTACATACCCTCCACAAATGCCATAAAATGATCAATTCCAAAGAACTATTCAACATCATACAAAATGGTTTACTCCTATACAATTTTATTGGAAACCACACTGAACAAAAACCTTGAAAAATTCCACTTACATACCCTCCACAAATGCCATAAAATGATCAATTCCAAAGAACTATTCAACATCATACAAAATGGTTTACTCCTATACAATTTTATTGGAAACCACACTGAACAAGAACCTTGAAAAATTCCACTTACATACCCTCCACAAATGCCATAAAAATGATCAATTCCAAAGAACTATTCAACATCATACAAAATGGTTTACTCCTATACAATTTTATTGGAAACACCACAGAACAAAAACCTTGAAAAATTCCACTTTCCTAGCCTCTACAAATGCCATAAAATGATCAATTCCAAAGAACTATTCAACATCATACAAAATGGTTTACTCTTATACAATTTTATTGGAAACACCACAGAACAAAAACCTTGAAAAATTCCACTTTCCTAGCCTCTACAAATGCCATAAAATGATCAATTCCAAAGAACTATTCAACATCATACAAAATGGTTTACTCCTATACAATTTTATTGGAAACACCACAGAACAAAAACCTTGAAAAATTCCACTTACTTAGCCTCTACAAATGCCATAAAATGATCAATTCCAAAGAACTATTCAACATCATACAAAATGGTTTACTCTTATACAATTTTATTGGAAACACCACTGAACAAAAACCTTGAAAAATTCCACTTACATAGCCTCCACAAATGCCATAAAATGATCAATTCCAAAGAACTATTGAACATCATACAAAATGGTTTACTCTTATACAATTTTATTGGAAACACCACAGAACAAAAACCTTAAAAAATTCCACTTTCCTAGCCTCTACAAATGCCATAAAATGATCAATTCCAAAGAACTATTCAACATCATACAAAATGGTTTACTCCTATACAATTTTATTGGAAACACCACTGAACAAAAACCTTGAAAAATTCCACTTACATAGCCTCCACAAATGCCATAAAATGATCAATTCCAAAGAACTATTGAACATCATACAAAATGGTTTACTCTTATACAATTTTATTGGAAACACCACAGAACAAAAACCTTGAAAAATTCCACTTTCCTAGCCTCTACAAATGCCATAAAATGATCAATTCCAAAGAACTATTCAACATCATAAAAAATGGTTTACTCTTATACAATTTTATTGGAAACACCACTGAACAAAAACCTTGAAAAATTCCACTTACATAGCCTCCACTAATGCCATAAAATGATCAATTCCAAAGAACTATTCAACATCATACAAAATGGTTTACTCTTATACAATTTTATTGGAAACACCACAGAACAAAAACCTTGAAAAATTCCACTTTCCTAGCCTCTACAAATGCCATAAAATGATCAATTCCAAAGAACTATTCAACATCATACAAAATGGTTTACTCTTATACAATTTTATTGGAAACACCACTGAACAAAAACCTTGAAAAATTCCACTTACATAGCCTCCACAAATGCCATAAAATGATCAATTCCAAAGAACTATTGAACATCATACAAAATGGTTTACTCTTATAAAATTTTATTGGAAACACCACAGAACAAAAACCTTGAAAAATTCCACTTACATACCCTCCACAAATGCCATAAAATGATCAATTCCAAAGAACTATTCAACATCATACAAAATGGTTTACTCTTATACAATTTTATTGGAAACACCACAGAACAAAAACCTTGAAAAATTCCACTTACATAGCCTCTACAAATGCCATAAAATGATCAATTCCAAAGAACTATTCAACATCATACAAAATGGTTTACTCCTATACAATTTTATTGGAAACACCACAGAACAAAAACCTTGAAAAATTCCACTTTCCTAGCCTCTACAAATGCCATAAAATGATCAATTCCAAAGAACTATTCAACATCATACAAAATGGTTTACTCTTATACAATTTTATTGGAAACACCACAGAACAAAAACCTTGAAAAATTCCACTTACATAGCCTCCACAAATGCCATAAAATGATCAATTCCAAAGAACTATTGAACATCATACAAAATGGTTTACTCTTATACAATTTTATTGGAAACACCACAGAACAAAAACCTTGAAAAATTCCACTTTCCTAGCCTCTACAAATGCCATAAAATTATAAATTCCTAAGAACTATTAAACATCATACAAAATGGCTTACTCCTATACAATTTTATTGGAAACACCACAGAACAAAAACCTCGAAAAATTCCACTTTCCTAGCCTCTACAAATGCCATAAAATTATAAATTCCTAAGAACTATTAAACATCATACAAAATGGCTTACTCCTATACAATTTTATTGGAAACACCACAGAACAAAAACCTTGAAAAATTCCACTTTCCTAGCCTCTACAAATGCCATAAAATGATCAATTCCAAAGAACTATTCAACATCATACAAAATGGTTTACTCTTATACAATTTTATTGGAAACACCACAGAACAAAAACCTTGAAAAATTCCACTTACATAGCCTCCACAAATGCCATAAAATGATCAATTCCAAAGAACTATTGAACATCATACAAAATGGTTTACTCTTATACAATTTTATTGGAAACACCACAGAACAAAAACCTTGAAAAATTCCACTTTCCTAGCCTCTACAAATGCCATAAAATGATCAATTCCAAAGAACTATTCAACATCATACAAAATGGTTTACTCCTATACAATTTTATTGGAAACACCACAGAACAAAAACCTTGAAAAATTCCACTTACATAGCCTCCACAAATGCCATAAAATGATCAATTCCAAAGAACTATTGAACATCATACAAAATGGTTTACTCTTATACAATTTTATTGGAAACACCACAGAACAAAAACCTTGAAAAATTCCACTTTCCTAGCCTCTACAAATGCCATAAAATTATAAATTCCTAAGAACTATTAAACATCATACAAAATGGCTTACTCCTATACAATTTTATTGGAAACACCACAGAACAAAAACCTTGAAAAATTCCACTTTCCTAGCCTCTACAAATGCCATAAAATGATCAATTCCAAAGAACTATTCAACATCATACAAAATGGTTTACTCCTATACAATTTTATTGGAAACACCACAGAACAAAAACCTTGAAAAATTCCACTTTCCTAGCCTCTACAAATGCCATAAAATGATCAATTCCAAAGAACTATTCAACATCATAAAAAACGGTTTACTCTTATACAATTTTATTGGAAACACCACTGAACAAAAACCTTGAAAAATTCCACTTACATAGCCTCCACAAATGCCATAAAATGATCAATTCCAAAGAACTATTGAACATCATACAAAATGGTTTACTCTTATACAATTTTATTGGAAACACCACAGAACAAAAACCTTGAAAAATTCCACTTTCCTAGCCTCTACAAATGCCATAAAATGATCAATTCCAAAGAACTATTCAACATCATACAAAATGGTTTACTCTTATACAATTTTATTGGAAACACCACAGAACAAAAACCTTGAAAAATTCCACTTTCCTAGCCTCTACAAATGCCATAAAATGATCAATTCCAAAGAACTATTCAACTTCATAAAAAATGGTTTACTCTTATACAATTTTATTGGAAACACCACTGAACAAAAACCTTGAAAAATTCCACTTACATAGCCTCCACAAATGCCATAAAATGATCAATTCCAAAGAACTATTGAACATCATACAAAATGGTTTACTCTTATACAATTTTATTGGAAACACCACAGAACAAAAACCTTGAAAAATTCCACTTTCCTAGCCTCTACAAATGCCATAAAATGATCAATTCCAAAGAACTATTCAACATCATACAAAATGGTTTACTCCTATACAATTTTATTGGAAACACCACAGAACAAAAACCTTGAAAAATTCCACTTACATAGCCTCCACAAATGCCATAAAATGATCAATTCCAAAGAACTATTGAACATCATACAAAATGGTTTACTCTTATACAATTTTATTGGAAACACCACAGAACAAAAACCTTGAAAAATTCCACTTTCCTAGCCTCTACAAATGCCATAAAATTATAAATTCCTAAGAACTATTAAACATCATACAAAATGGCTTACTCCTATACAATTTTATTGGAAACACCACAGAACAAAAACCTTGAAAAATTCCACTTTCCTAGCCTCTACAAATGCCATAAAATGATCAATTCCAAAGAACTATTCAACATCATACAAAATGGTTTACTCCTATACAATTTTATTGGAAACACCACAGAACAAAAACCTTGAAAAATTCCACTTTCCTAGCCTCTACAAATGCCATAAAATGATCAATTCCAAAGAACTATTCAACATCATAAAAAACGGTTTACTCTTATACAATTTTATTGGAAACACCACTGAACAAAAACCTTGAAAAATTCCACTTACATAGCCTCCACAAATGCCATAAAATGATCAATTCCAAAGAACTATTGAACATCATACAAAATGGTTTACTCTTATACAATTTTATTGGAAACACCACAGAACAAAAACCTTGAAAAATTCCACTTTCCTAGCCTCTACAAATGCCATAAAATGATCAATTCCAAAGAACTATTCAACATCATACAAAATGGTTTACTCTTATACAATTTTATTGGAAACACCACAGAACAAAAACCTTGAAAAATTCCACTTTCCTAGCCTCTACAAATGCCATAAAATGATCAATTCCAAAGAACTATTCAACATCATAAAAAATGGTTTACTCTTATACAATTTTATTGGAAACACCACTGAACAAAAACCTTGAAAAATTCCACTTACATAGCCTCCACAAATGCCATAAAATGATCAATTCCAAAGAACTATTGAACATCATACAAAATGGTTTACTCTTATACAATTTTATTGGAAACACCACAGAACAAAAACCTTGAAAAATTCCACTTACATACCCTCCACAAATGCCATAAAATGATCAATTCCAAAGAACTATTCAACATCATACAAAATGGTTTACTCCTATACAATTTTATTGGAAACCACACTGAACAAAAACCTTGAAAAATTCCACTTACATACCCTCCACAAATGCCATAAAATGATCAATTCCAAAGAACTATTCAACATCATACAAAATGGTTTACTCCTATACAATTTTATTGGAAACACCACTGAACAAAAACCTTGAAAAATTCCACTTACATAGCCTCCACAAATGCCATAAAATGATCAATTCCAAAGAACTATTCAACATCATACAAAATGGTTTACTCCTATACAATTTTATTGGAAACACCACAGAACAAAAACCTTGAAAAATTCCACTTACTTAGCCTCTACAAATGCCATAAAATTATCAATTTCAAAGAACTATTCAACACCATACAAAACCTAACACCTACTTCTCATTCACTCAGTGTGATGATTGGAATTGTTTTGCTGCCATAAGTCTATCAAAGCGAGGACCAGTGTTCGATAGGCAACACCTCATGTCAGCATCGATGACAAGCCTATTGCCCGCCTTCGTTTTCAGTGCAACCATTGCTGAGAATTCAACCTCGCACCGGTATGTTGACGGGGATTGAATCAACATGGTTAATGCACGCATCGAGAGAATAGGACAGTAGTCCTTCACTTTTGTCCAACATGTTGGGAGCTCTTGTTCGGCAAAATCGACTTTAAGCTGAGAATCCTCACGAATTTGATAAAATTCTACCTTAGCAGCAACATCAGTATCACTGATGGCACTATCCTTTACTGAAAAGGGTCTATAGATCCACGCATCAGTACAGCGGTCGTTTAGTCCTGGAAAGTAACTTTCGATGGCGTCATTTACTGCCAAAAGATGAGTGGAGATCTCCTCACGGAAACTACATTCAGCATCTGGCATGGAACCCAGGAGAGTCATCATCTCCGTGAAGAAAGTGATGTCACCGTCCTGAACTCTTTTCAGGTAAAGTTGAATCTTAGACTTGAACGCAGCCACTTTGTCCTGAGCTGTGTGCATCATTGTAACGTTTATTTGGATTGAAGTACTCACGTTATTCCCGTCACGTATCACGTGACTTGGAGGAGTATCCGATTGAGCTATAATGGGAATTTAACGCTATTTTAGTAACACTGGCTATGGTTAATGTGCAGCAGACCACCCAACTTGTGACCAGTGTTGTACTCATCAAACTGGTAAAAGCCCTACTGGCTATTTCAAATACGTGTATAATGTATATGAAAATAAAGTATTCTTCAGAACCCTTTGTGACCCCTTAAGAAATCCCAAACGACCCCCCCGGGGGTCACGACCCCCAGGTTAAGAACCACTGCCCTAAGGCATACAGTATTCTTGTTGACATGATTTGCTTATTTCCTTTCCTTGCTGAGCTATTTTTCCCTGTTGGAGCCCTTGGGCTTATAGCATCTTGCTTTCCCAACTAGGGTTGTAGCTTAGCTAATAATAATAATAATAATAATAATAATAATAAACTACAATGGTATTCATTACCGAATTCTACCTATGGGAGTGTATATCCTATGGAAATTCATTTATGATAAGTGCTCCTTGCTGAGCAAGGATTCGAACCTATGCCCTGAGCCGAAACAACGCCTGCAGGGATGATTTTACGATTGGTAAAGTCGTCTCGACAGACATTGTTTCAGCTCAGGGCATAGGTTCGAATCCTTGCTCAGCCAGGAGCATTTATCATAAATGAATTTCCATAGGATATACACTCCCAATGGTAGAATTCGGTATTAAATGCCATTGTGGTAGATATATATATATATATATATATATATATATGTATATATATATATATTATTAAAACACACCATATAAGGGTTTCGCCCTTACCAAAGGGCTCATCAGGTGGGTTCTACCAACTTCCACTTTTGAGAAAAATAGAAGCCAGCAAGGTTCCCACGACCCTCCTCACCACTACCTCATTTAATCCAAGCAGCATGAAGCCAGGCAACTAAGCCAAGCTTCTTTAGGCCAGGCAATTAAGCCAAGCCTTTAATCCAAGCAACATGAAGCCAGACAAATAAGCCAGGCTTCTTTAGGCCAGGCAATGAAGCCAAGCCTTTAATCCAAGCATCATGAAGCCAGACAATTAAGTCAAGCTTCTTTAGGCCAGGCAATGAAGCCAAACCTTTAATCCAAGCAGCATGAAGCCAGACAATTAAGCCAGGCTTCTTTAGGCCAGGCAATGAAGCCAAGCCTTTAATCCAAGCAGCACGAAGCCAGACAATGAAGCCAAGCTTCTTTAGGCCAGGCAATGAAGCCAAGCCTTTAATCCAAAAAGCACGAAGCCAGACAATGAAGCCAAGCTTCTTTTGGGCCAGGCAATGAAGCCAAGCCTTTAATACAAGCAGCATGAAGCCAGACAATGAAGCCAAGCTTCTTTAGGCCAGGCAATGAAGCCAAGCCTTTAATACAAGCAGCATGAAGCCAGACAATGAAGCCAAGCTTCTTTTGGGCCAGGCAATGAAGCCAAGCCTTTAATACAAGCAGCACGAAGCCAGACAATGAAGCCAAGCTTCTTTAGGCCAGGCAATGAAGCCAAGCCTTTAATCCAAAAAGCACGAAGCCAGACAATGAAGCCAAGCTTCTTTTGGGCCAGGCAATGAAGCCAAGCCTTTGATCCAAGCAGCACGAAGCCAGACAATGAAGCCAAGCTTCTTTTGGACCAGGCAATGAAGCCAAGCCTTTGATCCAAGCAGCAGGAAGCCAGACAATGAAGCCAAGCTTCTTTAGGCCAGGCAATGAAGCCAAGCCTTTGATCCAAGCAGCAGGAAGCCAGACAATGAAGCCAAGCTTCTTTTGGGCCAGGCAATGAAACCAAGCCTTTGATCCAAGCATCATGAAGCCAGACAATTAAGTCAAGCTTCTTTAGGCCAGGCAATGAAGCCAAGCCTTTGATCCAAGCAGCAGGAAGCCAGACAATGAAGCCAAGCTTCTTTTGAGCCAGGCAATGAAGCCAAGCCTTTGATCCAAGCAGCACGAGTCTCCCCAGAAAAATTTTATGAGGAAACACCCTCAGATGCGATTTCCTGGCATCTGACAGCATATTGTATCAAAAACAAAATCATATTTTTGGAAGACTTTTATGTGACCAATTCCAATTATTACACAATAACAATCATAAAATACCAATAGGCCTATATATATATATATATATATATATATATATATATATATATATATATATATATATATATATACACATACCGATAGGCCTACTTGGTGAATTTACCAAAAATATACTGACGATGTTGATTCTTTGCAACAAACTCATTCGCAATATCGATCAAGTCAAGGCTATCGGTTTTTTCTTTTTTCCCAATGACAATGAAGTATCATGCAGTGATTCAATATTACTCAATGAATAATAACATGAAGCATCAGACCTTGTGAGAAGAAAATAGAGTAAATTTGATTCTTTCATTTGTTTACTTCGTGAATCTAGATAAATGAAAACATTAGGTAAATCAAATCATTCTTCAAGTTTCAACTTGCTTTCCAATATGGCTGTTGTGTTGTACAACATATATTAAAATAACTGAATTTAGTTATATATATATATATATATATATATATATATATATATATATATATATATATATAGAATAATTGTAAGTAAGCAAAATTAAGAACAAGCATATTTCATATATAAACATACATATTTGAAAGTCATGCCTGAGACCAGAAAATATACATATGAAAAGTGTATGAATAATGTATAATTAATACTTTATAAGCTCTGAAATTATATAAAAGTATACATATATAAAAAGGATTATGAAGAAATTATATATATATATATATATATATATATATATATATATATTTATATATATATATATATATATATATATATATATATATATATACATTCATGCATATGTTCATATGTGCGATATTCGTCAACTACTGTACATGTGTTCGCGTGTGTCATGTTTTCAATTTATTAGTGCGTATCAATGATGTAGTTTGTTACTATAATAGTGTTTGGTAATGATGGATAGATTAGCATAGGTTTGCACGGTATACACTGGGGTTCAAACATTATAAGTGGCTTGATTCCCAATATGGGGGCTGCTCTCTGTAAAACTAAGCGAGTGACGAGTGACGGGACTGTGAAACTATGATGCTGGGTACTAACATGATATGATACTTACATGGCGGGGGTTGGGTGTGCGGGTGAGACTGTACAAGAGCTGTTGCCAGAGATGAAATGAATTTACAAAATGTAAATCTGTATGTTTAAAAGCATATTTTCAGCAAAAAAGTGGGGGGGGCTATAATAAATATGATAAATATGATCAGCTATAGCCCCCCCAGACCCCCCTGCTCCTACTCCCCTGTATATAAATATAGTAAGTATTACGTTATATATATGTATGTGTGTCTCTAGGTATGTTTGGGGAAGTGGAGTCACCATGTTGAGTTTCAATAAAAAAATAAATATAATTGTAGTTCAAATGAACTGTTTATATAATAATTATTGATAGGGTGGGAAATTTTAGTATTTTGAGGTGGTTCAGTCAGATGGAATATATGGACGATAAAAGATCCGTGAAAAGATTCAATAATTCAAAAGTTTTAGAGTGTAGGAGGGAAACGTAGAAGGTTGAATAGATAATGCAAGACAAATATTGGAAAGGTTGGACTTCATATGCAGAGATGGGGAAGTTACAGGTAAAATTGTGGAAGTTTTTTGCATAGGGGCTCATCAACGCTTTTAACGTAAAATACGAAATATGGCAGTGACATTAGATTTTATATACATATATATATATATATTTAT